>NC_092729.1:87094260-87120715 GCF_047496885.1 Scyliorhinus torazame | reverse complement strand
ACCCGCCCTCTCTCACTCACACCACACTCCCTCCTTCTCAGCATCACGACCCTGCCCCACAGGGTGAGAGACAGAGAGAGAGACACACACACAGAGACAGAGAGAGAGAGACAGAGATAGAGACAGAGAGTGAGAGAGAGACAGAGAGAGAGACAGAGAGAGAGAGACAGGCAGAGAGAGAGACAGAAAGAGAGAGACACACACAGAGAGACAGAGAGAGAGAGACAGAGATAGAGACAGAGAGTGAGAGAGACAGAGAGAGACACAGAGAGAGAGAGACAGACAGAGAGAGAGACAGAAAGAGAGACAGAGAGACAGAGAGAGAAACAGAGAGAGAGAGAGAGAGAGAGAAGCAGAGAGAGAGAGAGACACAGAGAGAGACAGAGAGAGAGACAGAGCGAGAGAGAGAGAGACAGAGAGGGAGAGACAGAGACAGAGAGAGAGAGTGAGAGAGAGACAGAGAGAGAGAGAGCGAGACAGAGAGAGAGAGACAGAGAGAGACAGAGAGGGAGAAACAGAGACAGTGAGAGAGAGAGAGAGAGAAAAGCAGAGAGAGAGAGAGACAGAAAGAGAGACAGCGAGAGACAGAGGGTGAGAGAGAGAGACAGAGAGAGAGAGAGAGAGAGAGAGACAGAGAGAGAGAGACATAGAGAGAGACAGAGAGAGAGACAGAGAGATAGAGAGAGAGACAGAGAGATAGAGAGAGAGACAGCGAGAGAGAGAGAGAGAGACAGAGACAGAGAGAGTGACAGAGAGGGAGAGAGAGACAGAGAGAGACAGGGAGAGACAGAGAGAGAGACAGAGAGACAGAGAGAGAGACAGAGAGAGAGAAACAGAGGGAGAGAGAGACAGAGAGAGAGAAACAGAGTGAGAGAGATAGAGAGAGAGAGAGACAGAGACAGAGAGAGATGGAAAGAAAGAGAGAGACAGAAAGAGAGACAGAGCGAGAGAGAGAGAGACAGAGAGGGAGAGACAGAGACAGAGAGAGAGAGTGAGAGAGAGACAGAGAGAGAGAGAGCGAGACAGAGAGAGAGAGAGAGGGACTGAAAGAGAGAGGGAGATAGGTAGATAGTTGGAGAGAGACACAGAGAGAGGGACAGAGAGAGAGTGAGGGACAGAGATGGAGAGAGGGCCGGAGGGAGAGAGAGAGAGAGTGACAGCGAACGACAGAGAGAGAGGGACAGAAAGAGAGAGATCGAGAGAGAGGGAGGGACAGAAAGAGAGAGGGACAGAGAGAGAGATGGGGGGGGTGGGGGGAGCGAATGTCACGATCTCAGCTCACCTCAGCATCACACTTCCATGGATCGGCCGACGTGTCTGTGGGGGAGGGAGGGGGGGGGGGTGGGGAGGCTGGGGGGGTGGGGGTCACCCGGTCGAGACCCCCGGAATCTGGTCTGGGTCCCTCCAGCCCCGGCAGTCTGTCCTTCACGTTTCCCCGTGCGTTCCGGGACGGGCAGCGAGCGTCGATGGCGCCTGGCGCAGGATGGCCAGGGAGTTGGGTGAGAGACCGCTGGCGTGATGGGGGGGGCAGAGCTGTCCCTACCGCTCGTGTGGGTGCTGGCGTCTCCCCCTGTGCCAGCCGGCCCAGGACACAGCAACATGTTCCAGAGAGGTGCTGTGTCGGTCCGCTCCTCCTCTCTCACTCACGGCATTAAGATTCAGGCAGGGTTTGACATCACAAGACTCAAAAACACACACACACAACTGGCTCGATCTTAAAGAGGCAGACAGCACGCATCGCCCAGAGAGAGGGAGGGAGGGAGAGAGGGAGGGAGAGGGAGAGGGAGAGAGTGAGACAGAGAGAGAGAGAGAGACAGAGAGACAGAGAGAGAGAGAGAGACAGAGAGAGAGAAAGAGACAGTGAGAGAGAGAGGGAGAGAGTGACAGGCAGAGGGAGAGACAGAGAGAGAGACAGAGGGAGGGAGGGAGAAAGACAGAGAGAGAGACAGAGAGAGAGAGACAGACATAGAGAGACAGAGGAAGAGAGGGACAGGCAGAGGGAGAGAGGGAGACATAGAGAGAGACAGAGGGAGAGCGAGAGAGAGACAGAGGGAGAGAGGGAGACAGAGAGAGAGAGACAGAGAGAGAGACAGAGGGAGAGACAGAGGGAGAGAGAGAGAGAGACAGGGAGAGACAGAGGGAGAGACAGAGGGAGAGGGAGAGACATAGAGAGAGACAGAGGGAGAGAGAGAGAGAGACAGAGAGAGACAGAGGGAGAGAGGGAGACAGAGTGAGAGACAGAGAGAGAGACAGAGGGAGAGAGGGAGACAGAGAGAGAGAGAGAGACAGAGAGAGAGATAGAGAGAGAGACAGACAGAGACAGAGAGAGAGAGTGACAGGCAGAGGGAGAGAGGGAGACATAGAGAGAGTAAGAGAGGAAGACAGAGAGAGAGAGACAGGGACAGACAGTGAGAGAGACAGAGAGAGAGACAGAGACAGAGAGAGAGAGACAGAGAGAGAGAGACCGAGAGAGAGACAGAGAAAGAGAGAGAGAGAGAGACAGAGAGAGAGAGAGAGAGAGAGAGAGAGACAGAGAGAGAGAGAGAGAGAGAGAGAGAGAGAGAGAGAGGGAGAGAGACAGACAGACAGACAGAGAGAGAGAGAGACAGAGAGAGAGAGACAGAGTGAGAGAGAAGCAGAGAGAGAGAGACAGAGAGAGAGAGAGGGAGAGAGAGAGAGAAAGAGAGAGAGGCAGAGAGAGAGGTTGACGGAGAGAGGGAGACAGAGAGAGAGGGAGAGGGGGAGAGAGAGAGGGAGATGGAGAGGGGGAGAGACGGAGACAGAGAGGGAGAGCGAGAGGGAGAGGGGGAATGAGCGGAGAGAGGGATGGAGGGATAGAGAGGTAGGGAGAGTGGGAGGGCGAGACTTCGAGTGAGGGAGAGAAAGAGGGAGGGGGTGAGGGATGGAGGGTGGGAGAGGGGAGGGAGGCAGGGGGAGCCCATTGGTCGAGGGGTATGTATCTCGCTTGAGGGGTTTTGGTTGTGGGCGACTCGGTCACACAGTGGTTAGCACTGTTGCTTCCCAGTGCCAGGGTCCCGGGTTCGATTCCCGGCTTGGGTCGCTGTCTGTGCGGAGTCTGCACGCCCCCCCCCCCCCCCGTGTCTGCGTGGGCTTCCTCCGGGGGCTCCGGTTTCCTCCCACAAGCCCCGCAGGACGTGCTGCTAGGGTGGACCGGCCGAGCTAAATTGCCCCCAGTGTCCAAAACGGTCGGGAGGGGTGACGGGGATCGGGCCGGGATGGGGACGGAAGTGGGGGTGGGCTCTTTGCAAGGGCCTGAGCGGACGCAACGGGCCAAATTGCCTTGCCCTGCGCTGTGAATTCTGGAAGGAGGGAGTGGGGGCGGGGGAGAGAGGGAACGTGGGAATGAGGGAGGGTGAGACGGAGGGAGGGAGGCGGAGGGGGAAAGTGAGAGGGAGGGGCGGGAGAGAGTCGGAGGGAGGGATGGAGATTAGAACATAGAACGTCGAACATTACAGCGCAGTACAGGCCCTTCGGCCCTCGATGTTGCGCCGACCTGTGAAACCACTCTAAAGCCCATCTACACTATTCCCTTATCGTCCATATGTCTATCCAATGACCATTTGAATGCCCTTAGGGTTAGGGTTAGGGTTAGAACATAGAACATTACAGCGCAGTACAGGCCCTTCGGCCCTCGATGTTGTGCCGACCTGTGAAACCACTCTAAAGCCCATCTACACTATTCCCTTATCGTCCATATGTCTATCCAATGACCATTTGAATGCCCTTAGGGTTAGGGTGAGGGTTAGAACATAGAACATTACAGCGCAGTACAGGCCCTTCGGCCCTCGATGTTGTGCCGACCTGTGAAACCACTCTAAAGCCCATCTACACTATTCCCTTATCGTCCGTATGTCTGTCCAATGACCATTTGAATGCCCTTAGGGTTAGGGTTAGGGTTAGAACATAGAACATTACAGCGCAGTACAGGTCCTTCAGTCTCGATGTTGTGCCGACCTGTGAAACCACTCTAAAGCCCATCTACACTATTCCCTTATCGTCCATATGTCTATCCAATGACCATTTGAATGCCCTTAGGGTTAGGGTTAGGGTTAGAACATAGAACATTACAGCGCAGTACAGGTCCTTCAGTCTCGATGTTGTGCCGACCTGTGAAACCACTCTAAAGCCCATCTACACTATTCCCTTATCGTCCATATGTCTATCCAATGACCATTTGAATGCCCTTAGGGTTAGGGTTAGGGTTAGGGTTAGAACATAGAACATTACAGCGCAGTACAGGCCCTTCGGCCCTCGATGTTGCGCCGACCTGTGAAACCACTCTAAAGCCCATCTACACTATTCCCTTATCGTCCATATGTCTATCCAATGACCATTTGAATGCCCTTAGCGTTGGCGAGTCCACTACTGTTGCAGGCAGGGCATTCCACGCCCTTACTACTCTCTGAGTAAAGAACCTACCTCTGACATCTGTCCTATATCTATCTCCCCTCAATTTAAAGCTATGTCCCCTCGTGCTAGACATCACCATCCGAGGAAAAAGGCTCTCACTGTCCACCCTATCCAATCCTCTGATCATCTTGTATGCCTCAATTAAGTCACCTCTTAACCTTCTTCTCTCGAACGAAAACAGCCTCAAGTCCCTCAGCCTTTCCTCATAAGATCTTCCCTCCATACCAGGCAACATCCTGGTAAATCTCCTCTGCACCCTTTCCAATGCTTCCACGTCCTTCCTATAATGCGGCGACCAGAATTGCACGCAATACTCCAAATGCGGCCACACCAGAGATGGAGGGGGAAAGAGAGAGGGCGGGAGGGAGAGAGGGTGGGAGAGAGAGAGAGAGAGACGCGGTGGCAGAAGGGAGAGGGAGGGAGAGGGAAACAGAGGGAGGGAGAGAGTTGGAGGGAGGGATGGAGACGTAGGGGGGAAAGTGAGAGGGAGGGAGAGAATGTGGGAGAGAGGGAGGGAGATAAGGAGGGAGAGAGAGAGAGAGAGATGGGGTGGAAGGAGGGAGAGGGAGGGAGAGGGAAACAGAGGGAGGGAGTGAGAGGAGAGAGGGAGAGAGAGAGGGAGGGAGAGAGACGGAGGGGAAGGGTGGGAGAGAGTTGAAGGAAGGGATGGCGACGTAGGGGGAAAGTGAGAGGGAGAGAATGTGGGAGGGAGGGAAGGAGAGAGAGAGATAAGGTGGAGGGAGGGAGAGGGAAAGAGGGAGGGAATTGGAGAGAGAAGGAGGGAGAGCTAGCGGGAGGGAGGGAAGGAAGGAGAGATGAAGGGAGGAATAGAGAGGGGAGGATATGTGTGATTGTGTGGACTGATTGGTGAATAATGAACTCCAGAACATCAAATTTAAATAATTCATCGTGAAACAACAAAATAAAATAATAAACTACGAACACTAACTATTGTCGAGCTAATGCGTACACCGTGTGTCCTCCAGCACGGCCTACTCCCAACTCCCCAGCCACAGGGCCACGTGGTGGGTTAACGCTGCCACCTAGTGGTCGGAGGTCGGGTGTAACGTTACACAATCGTTGCGTGCAGACCATCACATCCCCTTTCCACCGATCGCAAAAAGCTGCTCTCACGTTGCAGGAACGGGAGCAAGATTCTCCCGCTGGTCCTTCGCGAAGATACCTTCTCACCCTCTGCAACGCGGGCCCTTGTTGGTTTCCTCGATACAGGTCACCCCGTGTGGAGGTTCGATATCAATAATAATAATAACAATCTTTATTGTCTCAAGTAGGCTTACTATAACGCTGCAATGAAGCTACTGCGAAAATCCCCTCGTCGCCACATTGATAATAATCTTTATTATTGTCACAAGTCGGCTCACATTAACGCGGCACTGACGTTACTGTGAAAATCCCCTCGTCGCCACATTAATAATAATCTTTATTAGTGTCACAAGTAGGCTCACATTAACCCGGCACTGACGTTACTGTGAAAATCCCCTCGTCGCCACATTGATAATAATCTTTATTAGTGTCACAAGTAGGCTCACATTAACCCGGCACTGACGTTACTGTGAAAATACCCTCGTCGCCACATTAATAATAATCTTTATTAGTGTCACAAGTAGGCTCACATTAACCCGGCACTGACGTTACTGTGAAAATATCCTCGTCGCCACATTAATAATAATCTTTATTAGTGTCACAAGTAGGCTTACATTAACCCGGCACTGACGTTACTGTGAAAATCCCCTCGTCGCCACATTAATAATAATCTTTATTAGTGTCACAAGTAGGTTTACATTAACGCGGCACTGACGTTACTGTGAAAATCCCCTCGTCGCCACATTAATAATAATCTTTATTAGTGTCACAAGTCGGCTTACATTAATCCGGCACTGACGTTACTGTGAAAAGCCCCTCGTCGCCACATTAATAATAATCTTTATTAGTGTCACAAGTAGGTTTACATTAACGCGGCACTGACGTTACTGTGAAAATCCCCTCGTCGCCACATTAATAATAATCTTTATTAGTGTCACAAGTCGGCTTACATTAATCCGGCACTGACGTTACTGTGAAAAGCCCCTCATCGCCACATTAATAATAATCTTTATTAGTGTCACAAGTAGGTTTACATTAACCCGGCACTGACGTTACTGTGAAAATACCCTCGTCGCTACATTAATAATAATCTTTATTAGTGTCACAAGTAGGCTTACATTATCCCGGCACTGACGTTACTGCGAAAATCCCCTCGTCGCCACATTGATAATAATCTTTATTATTGTCACAAGTAGGCTCACATTAACCCGGCACTGACGTTACTGTGAAAATACCCTCGTCACCACATTAATAATAATCTTTATTAGTGTCACAAGTAGGCTCACATTAACCCGGCACTGACGTTACTGTGAAAATATCCTCGTCGCCACATTAATAATAATCTTTATTAGTGTCACAAGTAGGCTTACATTAACCCGGCACTGACGTTACTGTGAAAATCCCCTCGTCGCCACATTAATAATAATCTTTATTAGTGTCACAAGTAGGTTTACATTAACGCGGCACTGACGTTACTGTGAAAATCCCCTCGTCGCCACATTAATAATAATCTTTATTAGTGTCACAAGTCGGCTTACATTAATCCGGCACTGACGTTACTGTGAAAAGCCCCTCGTCGCCACATTAATAATAATCTTTATTAGTGTCACAAGTAGGTTTACATTAACCCGGCACTGACGTTACTGTGAAAATACCCTCGTCGCCACATTGATAATAATCTTTATTAGTGTCACAAGTAGGTTTACATTAACCCGGCACTGACGTTACTGTGAAAATCCCCTCATCGCCAGATTAATAATAATCTTTATTAGTGTCACAAGTAGGCTTACATTAACCCGGCACTGACGTTACTGTGAAAATCCCCTCGTCGCCACATTAATAATAATCTTTATTAGTGTCACAAGTAGGCTTACATTAACCCGGCACTGACGTTACTGTGAAAATCCCCTCGTCGCCACATTAATAATAATCTTTATTAGTGTCACAAGTAGGTTTACATTAACCCGGCACTGACGTTACTGTGAAAATACCCTCGTCGCCACATTAATAATAATCTTTATTAGTGTCACAAGTAGGCTTACATTAACCCGGCACTGACGTTACTGTGAAAATCCCCTCGTCGCCACATTAATAATAATCTTTATTAGTGTCACAAGTAGGCTTACATTAACCCGGCACGGACGTTACTGTGAAAATCCCCTCGTCGCCACATTGATAATAATCTTTATTAGTGTCACAAGTAGGCTCACATTAACCCTGCACTGACGTTACTGTGAAAATCCCCTCGTCGCCACATTAATAATAATCTTTATTAGTGTCACAAGTAGGTTTACATTAACCCGGCACTGACGTTACTGTGAAAGTCCCCTCGTCGCCACATTGATAATAATCTTTATTAGTGTCACAAGTAGGCTCACATTAACCCGGCACTGACGTTACTGTGAAAAACCCTCGTCGCCACATTATTAATAATCTTTATTAGTGTCACAAGTAGGTTTACATTAACCCGGCACTGACGTTACTGTGAAAGTCCCCTCGTCGCCACATTGATAATAATCTTTATTAGTGTCACAAGTAGGTTTACATTAACCCGGCACTGACGTTACTGTGAAAGTCCCCTCGTCGCCACATTGATAATAATCTTTATTATTGTCACAAGTAGGTTTACATTAACCCGGCACTGACGTTACTGTGAAAATACCCTCGTCGCCACATTAATAATAATCTTTATTAGTGTCACAAGTAGGTTTACATTAACCCGGCACTGACGTTACTGTGAAAATACCCTCGTCGCCACATTAATAATAATCTTTATTAGTGTCACAAGTAGGTTTACATTAACCCGGCACTGACGTTACTGTGAAAATCCCCTCGTCGCCACATTAATAATAATCTTTATTAGTGTCACAAGTAGGTTTACCTTAACCCGGCACTGACGTTACTGTGATAATCCCCTCGTCGCCACATTAATAATAATCTTTATTAGTGTCACAAGTAGGCTCACATTAACCCGGCACTGACGTTACTGTGAAAATACTCCCGTCGCCACATTAATAATAATCTTTATTAGTGTCACAAGTAGGCTCACATTAACCCGGCACTGACGTTACTGTGAAAATACCCTCGTCGCCACATTAATAATAATCTTTATTAGTGTCACAAGTAGGCTCACATTAACCCGGCACTGACGTTACTGTGAAAATACTCTCGTCGCCACATTAATAATAATCTTTATTAGTGTCACAAGTAGGCTCACATTAACCCGGCACTGACGTTACTGTGAAAATACCCTCGTCGCCACATTAATAATAATCTTTATTAGTGTCACAAGTAGGCTTACATTAACCCGGCACTGACGTTACTGTGAAAATACCCTCATCGCCACATTAATAATAATCTTTATTAGTGTCACAAGTAGGCTTACATTAACCCGGCACTGACGTTACTGTGAAAATCCCCTCGTCGCCACATTAATAATAATCTTTATTAGTGTCACAAGTAGGTTTACATTAACCCGGCACTGACGTTACTGTGAAAGTCCCCTCGTCGCCACATTAATAATAATCTTTATTAGTGTCACAAGTAGGTTTACATTAACCCGGCACTGACGTTACTGTGAAAATACCCTCGTCGCCACATTAATAATAATCTTTATTAGTGTCACAAGTAGGTTTACATTAACCCGGCACTGACGTTACTGTGAAAATACCCTCGTCGCCACATTAATAATAATCTTTATTAGTGTCACAAGTAGGTTTACATTAACCCGGCACTGACGTTACTGTGAAAATCCCCTCATCGCCACATTAATAATAATCTTTATTAGTGTCACAAGTAGGTTTACATTAACCCGGCACTGACGTTACTGTGAAAATACCCTCGTCGCCACATTAATAATAATCTTTATTAGTGTCACAAGTAGGTTTACATTAACCCGGCACTGACGTTACTGTGAAAATCCCCTCGTCGCCACATTAATAATCTTTATTAGTGTCACAAGTAGGCTTACATTAACCCGGCACTGACGTTACTGTGAAAATACCCTCGTCGCCACATTAATAATAATCTTTATTAGTGTCACAAGTAGGTTTACATTAACCCGGCACTGACGTTACTGTGAAAATACCCTCGTCGCCACATTAATAATAATCTTTATTAGTGTCACAAGTAGGTTTACATTAACCCGGCACTGACGTTACTGTGAAAATACCCTCGTCGCCACATTAATAATAATCTTTATTAGTGTCACAAGTAGGTTTACATTAACCCGGCACTGACGTTACTGTGAAAATACCCTCGTCGCCACATTAATAATAATCTTTATTAGTGTCACAAGTAGGTTTACATTAACCCGGCACTGACGTTACTGTGAAAATCCCCTCGTCGCCACATTAATAATAATCTTTATTAGTGTCACAAGTAGGCTCACATTAACCCGGCACTGACGTTACTGTGAAAATACTCTCGTCGCCACATTAATAATAATCTTTATTAGTGTCACAAGTAGGTTTACATTAACCCGGCACTGGCGTTACTGTGAAAATACCCTCATCGCCACATTAATAATAATCTTTATTAGTGTCACAAGTAGGCTTACATTAACCCGGCACTGACGTTACTGTGAAAATCCCCTCGTCGCCACATTAATAATAATCTTTATTAGTGTCACAAGTAGGTTTACATTAACCCGGCACTGACGTTACTGTGAAAATCCCCTCATCGCCACATTAATAATAATCTTTATTAGTGTCACAAGTAGGTTTACATTAACCCGGCACTGACGTTATTGTGAAAATCCCCTCGTCGCCACATTGATAATAATCTTTATTAGTGTCACAAGTAGGCTTACATTAACCCGGCACTGACGTTACTGTGAAAATCCCCTCGTCGCCACATTAATAATAATCTTTATTAGTGTCACGAGTAGGTTTACATTAACCCGGCACTGACGTTACTGTGAAAATCCCCTCGTCGCCACATTGATAATAATCTTTATTAGTGTCACAAGTAGGCTTATATTAACCCGGCACTGACATTACTGTGAAAATCCCCTCGTCGCCACATTATTAATAATCTTTATTATTGTCACAAGTAGGCTTACATTAACCCGGCACTGACGTTACTGTGAAAATCCCCTCGTCGCCACATTAATAATAATCTTTATTAGTGTCACAAGTAGGTTTACATTAACCCGGCACTGACGTTACTGTGAAAATACTCTCGTCGCCACATTAATAATAATCTTTATTAGTGTCACAAGTAGGTTTACATTAACCCGGCACTGACGTTACTGTGAAAATCCCCTCATCGCCACATTAATAATAATCTTTATTAGTGTCACAAGTAGGTTTACATTAACCCGGCACTGACGTTACTGTGAAAATACCCTCGTCGCCACATTAATAATAATCTTTATTAGTGTCACAAGTAGGTTTACATTAACCCGGCACTGACGTTACTGTGAAAATCCCCTCGTCGCCACATTAATAATCTTTATTAGTGTCACAAGTAGGCTTACATTAACCCGGCACTGACGTTACTGTGAAAATACCCTCGTCGCCACATTAATAATAATCTTTATTAGTGTCACAAGTAGGTTTACATTAACCCGGCACTGACGTTACTGTGAAAATACCCTCGTCGCCACATTAATAATAATCTTTATTAGTGTCACAAGTAGGTTTACATTAACCCGGCACTGACGTTACTGTGAAAATACCCTCGTCGCCACATTAATAATAATCTTTATTAGTGTCACAAGTAGGTTTACATTAACCCGGCACTGACGTTACTGTGAAAATACCCTCGTCGCCACATTAATAATAATCTTTATTAGTGTCACAAGTAGGTTTACATTAACCCGGCACTGACGTTACTGTGAAAATCCCCTCGTCGCCACATTAATAATAATCTTTATTAGTGTCACAAGTAGGCTCACATTAACCCGGCACTGACGTTACTGTGAAAATACTCTCGTCGCCACATTAATAATAATCTTTATTAGTGTCACAAGTAGGTTTACATTAACCCGGCACTGGCGTTACTGTGAAAATACCCTCATCGCCACATTAATAATAATCTTTATTAGTGTCACAAGTAGGCTTACATTAACCCGGCACTGACGTTACTGTGAAAATCCCCTCGTCGCCACATTAATAATAATCTTTATTAGTGTCACAAGTAGGTTTACATTAACCCGGCACTGACGTTACTGTGAAAATCCCCTCATCGCCACATTAATAATAATCTTTATTAGTGTCACAAGTAGGTTTACATTAACCCGGCACTGACGTTACTGTGAAAATCCCCTCGTCGCCACATTGATAATAATCTTTATTAGTGTCACAAGTAGGCTTACATTAACCCGGCACTGACGTTACTGTGAAAATCCCCTCGTCGCCACATTAATAATAATCTTTATTAGTGTCACGAGTAGGTTTACATTAACCCGGCACTGACGTTACTGTGAAAATCCCCTCGTCGCCACATTGATAATAATCTTTATTAGTGTCACAAGTAGGCTTACATTAACCCGGCACTGACATTACTGTGAAAATCCCCTCGTCGCCACATTATTAATAATCTTTATTATTGTCACAAGTAGGCTTACATTAACCCGGCACTGACGTTACTGTGAAAATCCCCTCGTCGCCACATTAATAATAATCTTTATTAGTGTCACAAGTAGGTTTACATTAACCCGGCACTGACGTTACTGTGAAAATACTCTCGTCGCCACATTAATAATAATCTTTATTAGTGTCACAAGTAGGCTCACATTAACGCGGCACTGACGTTACTGTGAAAATCCCCTCGTCGCCACATTAATAATAATCTTTATTAGTGTCACAAGTAGGCTTACATTAACCCGGCACTGACGTTACTGTGAAAGTCCCCTCGTCGCCACATTGATAATAATCTTTATTATTGTCACAAGTAGGTTTACATTAACCCGGCACTGACGTTACTGTGAAAATACCCTCGTCGCCACATTAATAATAATCTTTCTTAGTGTCACAAGTAGGCTTACATTAACCCGGCACTGACGTTACTGTGAAAATACCCTCGTCGCCACATTAATAATAATCTTTATTAGTGTCACAAGTAGGCTTACATTAACCCGGCACTGACGTTACTGTGAAAATCCCCTCGTCGCCACATTAATAATAATCTTTATTAGTGTCACAAGTAGGTTTACATTAACCCGGCACTGACGTTACTGTGAAAGTCCCCTCGTCGCCACATTAATAATAATCTTTATTAGTGTCACAAGTAGGTTTACATTAACCCGGCACTGACGTTACTGTGAAAATCCCCTCATCGCCACATTAATAATAATCTTTATTAGTGTCACAAGTAGGTTTACATTAACCCGGCACTGACGTTACTGTGAAAATCCCCTCGTCGCCACATTATTAATAATCTTTATTAGTGTCACAAGTAGGCTTACATTAACCCGGCACTGACGTTACTGTGAAAATCCCCTCGTCACCACATTAATAATAATCTTTATTAGTGTCACAAGTAGGTTTACATTAACCCGGCACTGACGTTACTGTGAAAGTCCCCTCGTCGCCACATTGATAATAATCTTTATTATTGTCACAAGTAGGTTTACATTAACCCGGCACTGACGTTACTGTGAAAATACCCTCGTCGCCACATTAATAATAATCTTTATTATTGTCACAAGTAGGCTCACATTAACCCGGCACTGACGTTACTGTGAAAATACCCTCGTCGCCACATTAATAATAATCTTTATTAGTGTCACAAGTAGGTTTACATTAACCCGGCACTGACGTTACTGTGAAAATATCCTCGTCGCCACATTAATAATAATCTTGATTAGTGTCACAAGTAGGCTTACATTAACCCGGCACTGACGTTACTGTGAAAGTCCCCTCGTCGCCACATTGATAATAATCTTTATTATTGTCACAAGTAGGTTCACATTAACCCGGCACTGACGTTACTGTGAAAATATCCTCGTCGCCACATTAATAATAATCTTCATTAGTGTCACAAGTAGGCTTACATTAACCCGGCACTGACGTTACTGTGAAAATACCCTCGTCGCCACATTAATAATAATCTTTATTAGTGTCACAAGTAGGTTTACATTAACCCGGCACTGACGTTACTGTGAAAATCCCCTCATCGCCACATTAATAATAATCTTTATTAGTGTCACAAGTAGGTTTACATTAACCCGGCACTGACGTTACTGTGAAAATCCCCTCGTCGTCACATTAATAATAATCTTTATTAGTGTCACAAGTAGGCTCACATTAACACTGCAATGAAGTTACTGTGAAAATCCCCTCATCGCCACATTAATAATAATCTTTATTAGTGTCACAAGTAGGTTTACATTAACCCGGCACTGACGTTACTGTGAAATGCCCCTCGTCGCCACATTAATAATAATCTTTATTAGTGTCCCAAGTGGGCTTACATTAACCCGGCACTGACATTACTGTGAAAATCCCCTCATCGCCACATTATTAATAATCTTTATTAGTGTCACAAGTAGGCTTACATTAACCCGGCACTGACATTACTGTGAAAATCCCCTCATCGCCACATTATTAATAATCTTTATTAATGTCACAAGTAGGCTTACATTAACACTGCAATGAAGTTACTGTGAAAATCCCCTCGTCGCCACATTCCGGCGCCTGTTCGGGTACACAGAGGGAGAATTCAGAATGTCCGATTCACCCTAACAGCACGTCCTTCGGGGCTTGTGGGAGGAAATGCACGCAGACACCGGGGAGGGGGGGGAGAAACATGCAGACTCCGCCCAGACAGCAACCCAATCCGGGAATCGAACCCGGGTCCCTGGCGCTGTGAAGCAGCAGTGCTCGCCACTGCGCTCCGGTGCCGCCCACGAGTCAGCCCTTGTAAAGTCGTGAAGCAGCAGCGCTAACCCCTGCGCCATCTTGACATGAGAGATACCAGGCACCGATCAGATCTCCTCCCCTCGATGTTGATCGGCGTCAAGCTTCGATTGGCGGCTCCTGGACCACTCCCAAGAGGGTTAAGTGCTCTCAGTTCGTTTCACTGCCTGTAGGGGGCCACTGTGCGTGTGGAGACCGCCCATACTGCCTGTGTCTGCGTGGGCCTCGCCAACCAGAACCCAAAGATGAGCAGGGTTGGCAAATTGCCCCTTGACTGGAAAAAAAAGGAATTGGGTACTTACGTTTCTCAACCCAGACCCGAGGAATAAATCCAGTCTGCCGGGAGGTCGATACACGTAGTGACGCCCGAGGAAGTCATTCTCTCTAGCTCCGTCTTTAGTTTAGCCCTCAATGGCGTTGGGCTTGGCACCTTCCTTCGATGGAACATTAGTGCGTGTCGGGTAACGCACCCTGGAGCGCCTGAGGGAAATCGTTTCCGCGTGGGAATCCTCTGAGGCATGAGAAGCAGTCACAGCAGGAAATGTTGACAAGGACTTGACGGCCTGAGCTCTCAGGTAAAAGGCTGCAACCTTATATTTCCCTGGAGCGTCGGAGGCTAAGGAGTGATCTTAACCCCATTACATAAGAACTAGGAGCAGGAGTAGGCCATCTGGCCCCTCGAGCCTGCTCCACCATTCAATGAGATCATGGCTGATCTTTTGTGGACTCAGCTCCACTTTCCGGCCCGAACACCATAACCCTTAATTCTTCAAAAAACTATCTATCTTTATCTTAAAAACATTTAATGAAGGAGCCTCTACTGCTTCACTGGGCAAGGAATTCCATAGATTCACAACCCTTTGGGTGAAGAAGTTCCTCCGAAACTCAGTCCTAAATCTACTTCCCCTTATTTTGAGGCTATGCCCCCTAGTTCTGCTTTCACCCGCCAGTGGAAACAACCTGCCCGCATCTATCCTATCTATTCCCTTCATAATTTTATATGTCTCAATAAGATCCCCCCGCATCCTTCTAAACTCCAATGAGTACAGTCCCAGTCTACTCAACCTCTCGTCATAATCTAATCCCCTCAACTCTGGGATCAACCTAGTGAATCTCCTCTGCACTCCCTCCTGTGCCAATATGTCCTTTCTCAGGTAAGGAGACCAAAACTGAACACAGTACTCCAGGTGTGGCCTCACCAACACCTTATACAATTGCAGCATAACCTCACTAGTCTTGAACTCCATCCCTCTAGCAACGAAAGACAAAACTCGATTTGCCTTCTTAATCACCTGCTGCACCTGCACACCAACGTTTTGCCACTCGTGCACCAGCACACCCAGGTCCCTCTGCACAGCAGCATGTTTTAACATTCTCCTGCCTTCTCCCCATAACCCCTGATTCCCCCCCCCCTTATTAATCAAGAACCGATCTATCTCTTGTAGCCACCTGGGTTGGCCACTTCCCCACTTAAAATGGAGGTCCGCAAAGACTGCAGGGAAATTCAGCCAAGCCAGGAAAGACTAGCAGGTGAAATGAAATGAAAGTGAAAATCGCTTATCGTCACAAGTAGGCTTCAAATGAAGTTACTGTGAAAAGCCCCTAGTCGCCACATTCCGGCACCTGTTCGGGGAGGCTGGTACGGGAATCGAACCGTGCTGCTGGCCTGCCTTGGTCTGCTTTCAAAGCCAGCGATTCAGCCCTGTGCTAAACCAGCCCCAAGTGCAAAGTTTCCTGTGTGTCAGAACTTGTAGAAACCCAGACAGCACTGAAACCCGCAGCCATCCGCATACTAATGAGCGATCCCCGGGCGCAATTGAAACATTTAAGGTGTTCGAGGACAAGCCAGACTCCTCGGCGCCAGCAGGAGCCAAGACAAAGGAAGGCCAACGGACACTCGGGGACCGCCCAGCGATCAGGGAACGGCTCCAGTATTGGAGAAATCGATCCAGGTGATCGGGACGCAGTCCACTCACTTGGAACCCGGTACGGGGTCCGCCCTGAATGGCGCGAAGCCCCTGGGGACTATAAAGTAGAGTCCCCAAGCTCAATTCGTCCTTCCTGGGGCAGGGTCACTCAGCAACGCGAAGCAAACCCGTGGGGGTGACCTGTCCAAGTGGCCACGCCAACCAAGTAAGTCTCCAGTCAACGCTCGCTACGAGATAGGCGCCCCGAGCTACCAGTCCATACCGGCTTTCGAATCCTGCAGACTCAGATCGAACGAAAGGCCATTTGTTCCCCTGACCTGGTGGGCCAGTCTGAAGCTAAGTATAGGCCTTTTAGTGTTAGAGATAGTCTAGTAAGTAGTGTTTTATGCATGAGTAGTGATTGACTGTGTGTAATAAATGTGTTTTGATTTGAATCTTACTAATTGGTGTGTCGAGATATTGATCAGCACTTGAACTTGAACCTCGTGGAGGTATCATAAAGATACCTGGCGACTCGAGAGCAAAGGTTATAGAAACAGAGCCAATTAAGTAAAGACACAACGGGCAACAAATTAACATCCAGATTCAAAGGGCCAGGTTAGCTCGGACACGCATTTACATACAACCAATCAGCTTCAGAACAAAGTACAAGGATAATTACAGCCCAGGAACATGCCCTTCGGCCCCCAGCCTGCGCCGATCCAGATCCCCGATCTAAACCCGTCGCCTATTTTCCCAAGGATCTACTTCCCTCTGTTCCCCGCCCGTTCATATATCTGTCTAGATGCATCTTGAAGGAGGCTATCGTGCCCGCCTCTACCACCTCCGCTGGCAAAGCGTTCCAGGCACCCTCTGCGTCAAAAACTTTCCCCGCACATCTCCCTTAAACTTTCCCCCTCTCACCTTGAAATCGGGACCCCCTGTAATTGGCACCCCCGCTCTTGGAAAAAGCTTGTTGCTATCCCCCCCCCCCCCTGTCCATACCGCACATAATTCTGTAGACCTCAATCAGGTCCCCCCCCTCAACCTCCGTCTTTCCAACGGAAACAATCCTAATCTACTCAACCTCTCTTCGTAGCTAGCGCCCTCCAGACCAGGCCACATCCTGGTGAACCTCCTCTGCACCCTCTCTAAAGCATCCACATCCTCCTGGTAATGTGGCGACCAGAACTGTACACAGTGTTCCAAAGTCCTATACAACTGTAACATAACCTGTCGACTCTTGGACTCAATACCCCGTCCGATGAAGGCAAGCATGCTGTATGCCTTCTTGACCACTCTGTCGACCTGCGTTGCCACCTTCAGGGGACAATGGACCTGAACTCCCAGATCTCTCTGTACATCAATTTTCCCCAGGACTCTTCCAGTGACCGTATAGTCCGCTCTTGAATTCGATCTTCCAAAATGCATCACCTCGCATTTGCCTGGATTGAACTCCATCTGCCACTTCTCTGCCCAACTCTCCAATCTATCTATATTTTGCTGTATTCTCTGACAGTCCCCCTCGCTATCTGCTACTCCACCAATCTTAGTATTTTGAGCCTCATTATCTTCGCTCGAGATCGTGGACGGGACAGTCCGCTGCCGGGCGCCAAAACCGTGTTCGTCCATCGGGCGGAGAATACATAACAGGGCAACACAAGATATACCATGTAAATACATAGACACCGACATCGGATGAAGCGTACAGGGTGCAGTGTTGATGAGGTCAGTCTATAAGACGTACAGATCTCTCTATACATCAATTTTCTCCAGGGTCGCATCACAATCCATTATACATGCAGTCCAACACTTCGGGATAGCCAAAATGGCCCCCCGTCTGCGGCAATCGCAGATTTCCCCCCCCCCCCCCCCCCAGCCGGGCTAGCGACCACCTTCAAAAGATGGAGGCGGGACGGGGCGGGGGGCACTGACAGTCGTAGTAAACTTCGACGTAGGGCGCAGACTGGAGCCACTGGACGAACTGACGAGGTAGCGTGTTCTGGGCCAGAGAAGGCCAAAGTGTACCGCGGAGTTCGCCTGACCAACAACCTTTACGAGATTGCGGTACGGGGAGCGCACGGCCCACTCTGCGGCGCGGGACAGCAGGAATGGAAAAGTATTTCCCAAAGCAAAACAATGTTTATTCTATGAACTCCAAGTTTTAAAACATACAGTGAACATCTTAGCAACCATCAATTCAAATACAACCCCCAAAGAATACAACACTAAATAATCCTTTAAGCTGTCCTTTTAACACCCAGAAGACTTAAAACACCTTTTACCGGAAGCACATCAGGTTAAAGTCACTACTATTGCTAGTTTTAAATCACCAAAGGATCGATTTACAGTCTTGGGATTGCAGAGAGAGATTCAGACACCTTCTGGCGGTGACTGCAGCTATCCAGCTCTGAAAACGAAACTAAAACACAGCAAACAGCCTAAAATGAAAGTAAAAAGCTGACAGACAGCCCAGCCCCACCCACTCTCTGACATCGCTGCAGCAGTGAACAGCCATTTCTTACAGGTACTCTCACTACAGATATTTATATACGTAGGTGATGCATTTTGGAAGATCGAATTCAAGAGCGGACTATACGGTCACTGGAAGAGTCTTGGGGAAAATTGATGTACAGAGAGATCTGGGAGTTCAGGTCCATTGTACCCTGAAGGTGGCAACGCAGGTCGACAGAGTGGTCAAGAAGGCATACAGCATGCTTGCCTTCATCGGACGGGGTATTGAGTACAAGAGTCGGCAGGTTATGTTACAGTTGTATAGGACTTTGGAACACTGTGTACAGTTCTGGTCGCCACATTACCAGGAGGATGTGGACGCTTTAGAGAGGGTGCAGAGGAGGTTCACCAGGACGTTGCCTGGTCTGGAGGGCGCTAGCTACGAAGAGAGGTTGAGTAGATTAGGATTGTTTCCGTTGGAAAGACGGAGGTTGAGGGGGGGGACCTGATTGGGGTCTACAAAATTCTGAGAGGCATGGACAGGGGGGGGGGGGGAGAGCAACAAGCTTTTTCCAAGAGCGGGGGTGCCAATTACAGGGGGTCCCGATTTCAAGGTGAGAGGGGGAAAGTTTAAGGGAGATGTGCGGGGAAAGTTTTTGACGCAGAGGGTGCCTGGAACGCTTGGCCAGCGGAGGTGGTAGAGGCGGGCACGATAGCCTCCTTCAAGATGCATCTAGACAGATATATGAACGGGCGGGGAACAGAGGGAAGTAGATCCTTGGGAAAATAGGCGACGGGTTTAGATCGAGGATCTGGATCGGCGCAGGCTGGGAGGGCCGAAGGGCATGTTCCTGGGCTGTAATTTATGTCGTTCTTTGTTCATCCACTTATAAAGACCCATTCCTTAAATGTACTTCGACATGACAAGTGGAGGCTCGCAGAAGGACAGGACATGAGACACCTCCAATTGAAACACTTCCTCCGCAAAGAGACAGTGGGGTAGGGGGGGGGGGGCCCAGGAAGCACACTACTCGAGGCTCTGATTAGGCAGAAGCAACGAGAAAGGGGGGGGGGCTATGTGGGAAAACATACGGGCAGTTCCTGAGCGGAGCCCGGACTCGAGCGGGCGGGGCCAGGCGGAAATGGGAGGACGGGCTGGGGACAGATGGGGGGGGGGGGGGCCTCTGGAGCCAAGCCCTGAGCAGGGCGACCTCCGTCTCCTCCTGCGCGAGGCCCAGCCTAGTGCAGCTCACAACAACTGCTGGATTAAAACAGCATTCTTATTCAGCTAACAAATACGTCTGCAAGATAACGTGACCAAGGAGAGGGCAGGGCTTTGGGTTTTTTTTTAAATCGCTTATTGTCGCAAGTAGGCTTCAAATGGAGTTACTGTGAACAGCCCCTAGTCGCCACATTCCGGCGCCTGGTTCGGGGAGAGGCTGGTACGCTTAATGTGACGACTACCCCTCAGATCAAACTCATTCGATGTTAATCCAAACCAATTAGGATTGCATTGCGGTGTCGATCGATGGCTAAAATCGGAAATGCTTTGCTCGTCTCTCTCTCTCTGACTTTCATGAGTCACATGTTGACTTACCGTTCGCTGACTCCCTGGGCTGGCGTCAATCCCGCCCCCGCCGGTTGCCTAATTCTCCGGCAGCGGATACTCGGCGGGGGGCGGAAATCAGTCCGGCGCGGGCCTAGCCCCTCCAGGTGAGGGCTCGGCCCCCCCCCCACAAGACGCGGAGGATTCCGCACCTCTGGGGCGGCGCGATGCCCGACTGATCCGCGCCGTTTTTGGCGCCCGGCGGCGGACATCGCGCCGATTACGGAGGATCCCGCCCCCTGTCTTTCCTATTTCATTTTCAGACTTGACTTTTCAAGCTATCGCGAGCTGTTCGCCGAAACAAGAAAACTACTTCTGTGTTGGTTTGAAAGTTTCACTTGCCTACAAGTCGCCTCTCTGCGAGCCCTCGACCGGCCGGACTGATTGGAGAATAGGACTTTTGAATGACTCTCAATTGTGACCAATAGGACAGTACAGCACAGAACAGGCCCTTCGGCCCTCGATGTGCTGAGCTTTGTCCGAAACCAAGATGAAGCCACTCCCTGTCATTCTGGTGAGCTCCATGTCCCTATCCAATAACCGCTTGAAGGTTCCTCAAGTGGAATGGACAGCAGGCAGTCCACTCCACACCCTAACCACTCTCTGAGTAAAGAACCTACCTCGGACATCCCTCCTATATCTCCCACCCCGAACCTTATCGTTATGCCCCCTCGTAACAGCTACACCTACCCGAGGAAATAGTCTCTGAACGTCCACTCTATCTGTCCCCCTCATTATCTTATAAACCTCTATTAAGTCGCCTCTCATCCTCCTCCGCTCCAAAGAGAAAAGCCCTCGCTCCCTCAACCTTTCCTCATAAGACCTATCCTCCAATCCCGCAACCTTTCCTCATAAGACCTATCCTCCAATCCCTCAACCTTTCCTCATAAGACCTATCCTCCAATCCCTCAACCTTTCCTCATAAGACCTATCCTCCAATCCCTCAACCTTTCCTCATAAGACCCACCCTCCAATCCCTCAACCTTTCCTCATAAGACCTATCCTCCAATCCCTCAACCTTTCCTCATAAGACCCACCCTCCAATCCCTCAACCTTTCCTCATAAGACCTATCCTCCAATCCCTCAACCTTTCCTCATAAGACCCACCCTCCAATCCCTCAACCTTTCCTCATAAGACCTATCCTCCAATCCCTCAACCTTTCCTCTTAAGACCCACCCTCCAATCCCTCAACCTTTCCTCATAAGACCTATCCTCCAATCCCTCAACCTTTCCTCATAAGACCTATCCTCCAATCCCTCAACCTTTCCTCATAAGACCTATCCTCCAATCCCTCAACCTTTCCTCATAAGACCTATCCTCCAATCCCTCAACCTTTCCTCATAAGACCCACCCTCCAATCCCTCAACCTTTCCTCATAAGACCTATCCTCCAATCCCTCAACCTTTCCTCATAAGACCTGTCCTCCAATCCCTCAACCTTTCCTCATAAGACCCACCCTCCAATCTCTCAACCTTTCCTCATAAGACCTATCCTCCAATCCCTCAACCTTTCCTCATAAGACCCACCCTCCAATCCCTCAACCTTTCCTCATAAGACCTATCCTCCAATCCCTCAACCTTTCCTCATAAGACCTATCCTCCAATCCCTCAACCTTTCCTCATAAGACCCACCCTCCAATCCCTCAACCTTTCCTCATAAGACCTATCCTCCAATCCCTCAACCTTTCCTCATAAGACCTATCCTCCAATCCCTCAACCTTTCCTCATAAGACCTATCCTCCAATCCCTCAACCTTTCCTCATAAGACCCACCCTCCAATCCCTCAACCTTTCCTCATAAGACCTATCCTCCAATCCCTCAACCTTTCCTCATAAGACCTATCCTCCAATCCCTCAACCTTTCCTCATAAGACCCACCCTCCAATCCCTCAACCTTTCCTCATAAGACCCACCCTCCAATCCCTCAACCTTTCCTCATAAGACCTATCCTCCAATCCCTCAACCTTTCCTCATAAGACCTATCCTCCAATCCCTCAACCTTTCCTCATAAGACCTATCCTCCAATCCCTCAACCTTTCCTCATAAGACCTATCCTCCAATCCCTCAACCTTTCCTCATAAGACCTTTCCTGCAATCCCTCAACCTTTCCTCATAAGACCTATCCTCCAATCCCTCAACCTTTCCTCATAAGACCTATCCTCCAATCCCTCAACCTTTCCTCATAAGACCTATCCTCCAATCCCTCAACCTTTCCTCATAAGACCTATCCTCCAATCCCTCAACCTTTCCTCATAAGACCTATCCTCCAATCCCTCAACCTTTCCTCATAAGACCTATCCTCCAATCCCTCAACCTTTCCTCATAAGACCTATCCTCCAATCCCTCAACCTTTCCTCATAAGACCTTTCCTGCAATCCCTCAACCTTTCCTCATAAGACCTATCCTCCAATCCCTCAACCTTTCCTCATAAGACCTATCCTCCAATCCCTCAACCTTTCCTCATAAGACCTATCCTCCAATCCCTCAACCTTTCCTCATAAGACCTATCCTCCAATCCCTCAACCTTTCCTCATAAGACCTATCCTCCAATCCCTCAACCTTTCCTCATAAGACCTATCCTCCAATCCAGGCAGCATCCTGGTAAATCTCCTTTGCACCCTTTCCAATGCCTCCACATCCTTCCTATAATGAGGTGACCAGAACTGCACACAATACTCCAAATGTGGTCTCACCAGGGTCCTGTACAGTTGCAGCATAACCCCGCGGCTCTTAAACTCAAGCCCCCTGTTAATAAACGCTAACACACTATAGGCCTTCTTCATGGCTCTATCCACTGGAGTGGCAACCTTCAGAGATCTGTGGACCTGAACCCCGAGATCTCTCTGTTCCTCCACCTTCCTCAGAACCCGGCCGTTGACCCTGTAATCCGCGTTCAAATTTGTCCCACCTCGCACTTATCAGGGTTAAACTCCATCTGCCGCTTCTCGGCCCAGCTCTGCATCCTATCGATGTCTCTTTGCTGCCTCCAACAGCCCTCCTCCTCGTCCACGACCCCACCAATCATCAGCAAATTTACTGACCCACCCTCGGGGCTGGTTTAGCACACGGGGCTAAATCGCTGGGCTTCGAAAGCGGACCAGGGCAGGCCAGCAGCGCGGTTCGATTCCCGTACTGGCCCCCCCCCGAACAGGCGCCGGGATGTGGCGACGAGGGGCTTTCCACAGTAACTTCACTTGAAGCCTGCTCCGCCTGGCAGAAGGTCAAGTGCGCCGCCCGAGGGTCGGGGGAAGGGACCCGGGGAGAGTTCACCGGCCTCCTCCGAATGAGGAGGAATTTCGAATTTCATTAATGACTTGGATGAGGGAGTTGAAGGGTGGGTCAGCAAATTTGCAGACGATACGAAGATTGGTGGAGTTGTGGATAGTGAGGAGGGCTGTTGTCGGCTGCAAAGAGACATAGATAGGATGCAGAGCTGGGCTGAGAAGTGGCAGATGGAGTTTAACCCTGAAAAGTGTGAGGTTGTCCATTTTGGAAGGACAAATATGAATGCGGAATACAGGGTTAACGGTAGAGTTCTTGGCATTGTGGAGGAGCAGAGAGATCTTGGGGTCTATGTTCATACATCTTTGAAAGTTGCCACTCAAGTGGATAGAGCTGTGAAGAAGGCCTATGGTGTGCTCGCGTTCATTAACAGAGGGATTGAATTTAAGAGCCGTGAGGTGATGATGCAGCTGTACAAAACTTTGGTAAGGCCACATTTGGAGTACTGTGTACAGTTCTGGTCGCCTCATTTTAGGAAGGATGTGGAAGCTCTGGGAAAGGTGCAAAGAAGATTTACCAGGATGTTGCCTGGAATGGGGAGTAGGTCTTACGAGGAAAGGTTGAGGGTGCTAGGCCTTTTCTCATTAGAACGGAGAAGGATGAGGGGCGACTTGATAGAGGTTTATAAGATGATCAGGGGAATAGATAGAGTAGACAGTCAGAGACTTTTTCCCCGGGTGGAACACACCATTACAAGGGGACATAAATTTAAGGTGAAAGGTGGAAGATATAGGAGGGATATCAGAGGTCGGTTCTTTACCCAGAGAGTAGTGGGGGCATGGAATGCACTGCCTGTGGAAGTAGTTGAGTCGGAAACATTAGGGACCTTCAAGCAGCTATTGGATAGGTACATGGATGACGGTAAAATGATATAGTGTAGATTTATTTGCTCTTAAGGGCAGCACGGTAGCATTGTGGATAGCACATTTGCTTCACAGCTCCAGGGTCCCAGGTTCGATTCCGGCTTGGGTCATTGTCTGTGCGGAGTCTGCGCGTCCTCCCCGTGTCTGCGTGGGTTTCCTCCGGGTGCTCCGGTTTCCTCCCACAGTCCAAAGATGTGCGGGTTAGGTGAATTGGCCAATGATAAATTGCCCTTAGTGTCCAAATTGCCCTTGGTGTTGGGTGGAGGTGTTGAGTTTGGGTAGGGTGATCTTTCCAAGAGCCGGTGCAGACTCAATGGGCCGAATGGCCTCCTTCTGCACTGTAAATTCAATGATAATCTATGATTAATCTAGGACAAAGGTTCGGCACAACATCGTGGGCCGAAGGGCCTGTTCTGCGCTGTATTTTCCATGTTCTATGTTGTGAAACCTGTCCGAGAACGGGGACGGGCGCGGGCCGGAGACACCCGAAACGGCGATTCCACCCCCCCCCCCCTGCTATTCTCAGCCAGGCCAAAACGGCGGGTTCCCGTCATCACACACACGGTTGAAGTGCGTCGGTGTCTTACCAGCCCCCGTAACGTCAGACTGAAGTCACTCACAGCTAACATAAACTTGACTCCTGCCTTATCTGGACTCTCTGAGCTATTCCGCATGGAACAAAGAACAAAGAAATGTACAGCACAGGAACAGGCCCTTCGACCCTCCAAGCCCGTGCCGACCCTGCTGCCCGACTAAACTACAATCTTCTACACTTCCTGGGTCCGTATCCCTCCATTCCCGCCCTATTCATGTATTTGTCAAGATGGCCCTTAAATGTCCCTATCGTCCCTGCTTCCACCACCTCCTCCGGTAGTGAGTTCCAGGCACCCACTACCCTCTGTGTAAAAAACTTGCCTCGTACATCTCCTCTAAACCTTGCCCCTCGCACCTTAAACCTCTGCCCCCTAGTAATTGACCCCTCTACCCTGGGGAAAAGCCTCTGACTATCCACTCTGTCTATGCCCCTCATAATTTTGTATACCTCTATCAGGTCGCCCCTCAACCTCCTTCGTTCCAGTGAGAACAAACCGAGTTTATTCAACCGCTCCTCATAGCTAATGCCCTCCATACCAGGCAACATTCTGGTAAATCTCTTCTGCACCCTCTGTAAAGCCTCCACATCCTTCTGGTAGTGTGGCGACCAGAATTGAACACTATACTCCAAGTGTGGCCTAACTAAGGTTCTATACAGCTGCAACATGACTTGCCAATTCTTATACTCAATGCCCCGGCCAATGAAGGCAAGCATGCCGTATGCCTTCTTGACTACCTTCTCCACCTGTGTTGCCCCTTTCAGTGACCTGTGGACCTGTACTCCTAGATCTCTTTGACTTTCAATACTCTTGAGGGTTCTACCATTCACTGTATATTCCCTACCTGCACTCGACCTTCCAAAATGCATTACCTCACATTTGTCCGGATTAAACTCCATCTGCCGTCTCTCCGCCCAAGTCTCCTCCATTGTGCTCACTGTCCTGTGAAGCCGTTATCAGCCGAAATACCCACGTGGGGGTCCCTATCAATGAGGATGTTTGTACAGTTTGTCACTGAACCCAGCGAATGATCGTTCAGGAGCATCAGCAAACAGCCATTTTGTGCTCTTTCCCATATTAATAATTCTTCGGTTACAAAGTCACAAGCCTTGTGTGTACACTATCTAGCGTGTGAGAGTGTGGAAAAGAGAGAGTGTGTGTGAGAGAGTGCGTATGACAGTGTGAGGGAGAGTGTGAGAGTGTGTGAGAGAGAGTGAGTGTGAGAGAGTGTGGGTGTGAGAGACAGTGTGTGAGTGTGTGTGTGAGAGGGTGTGTGAGAGGGTGTGTGTGTGTGAGAGAGAGTGTGTGAGAGAGTGTGTGAGTGAGAGAGTGTGTATGAGAGAGTGTGTGTG
>NC_092729.1:86974260-86999260 GCF_047496885.1 Scyliorhinus torazame | reverse complement strand
GAGTGTGGGCCTGGATTATGGAGCTCAAATCCTGGAGTATAAACATCTCCCTCTGACAGTGCAGCATTCCCTCAGTACTAACCCTCTGACAGTGCGGCACTCCCTCAGTACTGACCCTCTGACAGTGCGGCACTCCCTCAGTACTGACCCTCTGACAGTGCAGCACTCCCTCAGTACTGACCCTCTGACAGTGCAGCACTCCCTCAGTACTGACCCTCTGAAAGTGCGGCGCTCCCTCAATACTGGCACTGGGGGGAGTGTGGGCCTGGATTATGGAGCTCAAATCCTAGAGTATATACATCTCCCTCCGACAGTGCGGCGCTCCCTCAATACTGGCACCGGGGGGAGTGTCGGCCTGGATTATGGAGCTCAAATCCGAGAGTATATACATCTACCTCCGACAGTGCAGCGCTCCCTCAATACTGGCACCGGGGGGAGTGTGGGCCTGGATTATGGAGCTCAAATCCTAGAGTTATACATCTACCTCCGACAGTGCAGCGCTCCCTCAGTACTGGCACCGGGGGGGAGTGTCGGCCTGGATTATAGCGCTCAAATCCTAGAGTATAGACATCTCCCTCTGACAGTGCGGCACTCCCTCAGTACTGACCCTCTGACAGTGCAGCACTCCCTCAGTACTGACCCTCTGACAGTGCGGACCTCCCTCAGTACTGACCCTCTGACAGTGCGGCACTCCCTCAGTACTGACCCTCTGACAGTGCGGCACTCCCTCAGTACTGACCCTCTGACAGTGCGGCACTCCCTCAGTACTGACCCTCTGACAGTGCAGCACTCCCTCAGTACTGACCCTCTGACAGTGCTGCACTCCCTCAGTACTGACCCTCTGACAGTGCGGCACTCCCTCAGTACTGACCCTCTGACAGTGCAGCACTCCCTCAGTACTGACCCTCTGACAGTGCGGCACTCCCTCAGTACTGACCCTCTGACAGTGCAGCACTCCCTCAGTACTGACCCTCTGACAGTGCGGCACTCCCTCAGTACTGGCACTGGGGGGAGTGTGGGCCTGGATTATGGAGTTAGTGGGGATTCTGTGTCTGAGGGAATGGAGAGAGGGAGAGTGTGTGAGTTCGAGGCTGCCGGTCAGGCTTCGGCCTTGGGGCGGAGATTACTGCAACTTGCGGAGATGGATGTACATGACCCCACTGCCCAGAGTGATTGGGAACGAGACCCACGCCAAGATGTAACTGTAGCCATAGTTTCCCGAGAGATCCTCGTGCATTTCCTCCACATGGAGAGTGAAGATTAGTGCGCCAGTCATTACACAAAGACCTGCAGAGACAGAGCAAGAGAAATGAACATTGATGGGAGAGTTCGGGGATTAGAGGGTGATCTTCAATGGGAGAGTTAGGGGATTAGAGGGTGATCTTCAATGGGAGAGTTCGGGGATTAGGGGGTGATCTTCAATGGGAGAGTTCGGGGATTAGAGGGTGATCTTCAATGGGAGAGTTAGGGGATTAGAGGGTGATCTTCAATGGGAGAGTGAGGGGATTAGAGGGTGATCTTCAATGGGAGAGTTACAGGATTAGAGGGTGATCTTCAGTGGGAGAGTTAGGGGATAGAGTGTGATCTTCAATGGGAGAGTTAGGGGATTTGAGGATGATCTTCAATGGGAGAGTTACAGGATTAGAGGGTGATCTTCAATGGGAGAGTTCGGGGATTAGAGGGTGATCTTCAATGGGAGAGTTAGGGGATTAGAGTGTGATCTTCAATGGGAGAGTTAGGGGATTAGAGGGAGATCTTCAATGGGAGAGTTAGGGGATTAGAGTGTGATCTTCAATGGGAGAGTTAGGGGATTTGAGGATGATCTTCAATGGGAGAGTTACAGGATTAGAGGGCGATCTTCAATGGGAGAGTTAGTGGATTAGAGGGTGATCTTCAATGGGAGAGTTACAGGATTAGAGGGTAATCTTCAATGGGAGAGTTACAGGATTAGAGGGTGATCTTCAATGGGAGAGTTAGGGGATTAGAGGATGATCTTCAATGGGAGAGTTAGGGGATTAGGGGGTGATCTTCAGTGGGAGAGTTAGGGGATTTGAGGATGATCTTCAATGGGAGAGTTAAAGGATTAGAGGGTGATCTTCAATGGGAGAGTTACAGGATTAGAGGGTGATCTTCAATGGGAGAGTTACAGGATTAGAGGGTGATCTTCAATGGGAGAGTTACAGGATTAGAGGGTGATCTTCAATGGGAGAGTTAGGAGATTAGAGGGTGATCTTCAATGGGGGAGTTAGGGGATTAGAGGATGATCTTCAATGGGAGAGATAGGGGATTAGAGGGTGATCTTCAATGGGAGAGTTACAGGATTAGAGGGGGATCTTCAATGGGAGAGTTACAGGATTAGAGGGTGATCTTCAATGGGAGAGTTACAGGATTAGAGGGTGATCTTCAATGGGAGAGTTAGGAGATTAGAGGGTGATCTTCAATGGGGGAGTTAGGGGATTAGAGGATGATCTTCAATGGGAGAGATAGGGGATGAGAGGGTGATCTTCAATGGGAGAGTTACAGGATTAGAGGGTGATCTTCAATGGGAGAGTTACAGGATTAGAGGGCGATCTTCAATGGGAGAGTTAGGGGATTAGAGGGTGATCTTCAATGGGAGAGTTAGGGGATTAGAGGGTGATCTTCAATGGGGGAGTTAGGGGGTTAGAGGGTGATCTTCAATGGGAGAGTTAGGGGATTAGAGGGTGATCTTCAATGGGAGAGTTAGGGGATTAGAGGGTGATCTTCAATGGGAGAGTTACAGGATTAGAGGGTGATCTTCAATGGGAGAGTTACAGGATTAGAGGGCGATCTTCAATGGGAGAGTTAGGGGATTAGAGGGTGATCTTCAATGGGAGAGTTAGGGGATTAGAGGGTGATCTTCAATGGGGGAGTTAGGGGGTTAGAGGGTGATCTTCAATGGGAGAGTTACAGGATTAGAGGGTGATCTTCAATGGGAGAGTTACAGGATTAGAGGGTGATCTTCAATGGGAGAGTTCGGGGATGAGAGGGTGATCTTCAATGGGAGAGTTACAGGATTAGAGGGTGATCTTCAATGGGAGAGTTAGGGGATTAGAGGGTGATCTTCAATGGGAGTGTTACAGGATTAGAGGGTGATCTTCAATGGGACAGTTACAGGATTAGAGGGTGATCTTCAATGGGAGAGTTCGGGGATTAGAGGGTGATCTTCAATGGGAGAGTCAGTGGATTAGAGGGTGATCTTCAATGGGAGAGTTAGGGGATTAGAGGGTGATCTTCAATGGGAGAGTTACAGGATTAGAGGGTGATCTTCAATGGGAGAGTTACAGGATTAGAGGGTGATCTTCAATGGGAGAGTTAGGGGATTAGAGGGTGATCTTCAATGGGAGAGTCAGTGGATTAGAGGGTGATCTTCAATGGGAGAGTTAGGGGATTAGAGGGTGATCTTCAATGGGAGAGTTACAGGATTAGAGGGTGATCTTCAATGGGAGAGTTACAGGATTAGAGGGTGATCTTCAATGGGAGAGTTGCATAATTAGTGGGTGATCGTCAATGTGAGAGTTACACGATTAGAGGGTGATCTTCAATGGGAGAGTTAGGGGATTAGAGGGTGATCTTCAATGGGAGAGTTAGGGGATTAGAGGTTGATCTTCAATGGGAGAGTTACGGGATTAGAGGGTGATCTTCAATGGGAGAGTTAGGGGATTAGAGGGTGATCTTCAATGGGAGTGTTAGGGGATTAGAGGGTGATCTTCAATGGGAGAGTTAGGGGATTAGAGGGTGATCTTCAATGGGAGAGTTACAGGATTAGAGGGTGATCTTCAATGGGAGAGTTAGGGGATTAGAGGGTGATCTTCAATGGGAGAGTTAGGGGATTAGAGGGTGATCGTCAGTGGGGCAGTTACAGGATTAGAGGGTGATCTTCAATGGGAGAGTTAGGGGATTAGAGGGTGATCTTCAATGGGAGAGTTACAGGATTAGAGGGTGATCTTCATTGGGAGAGTTACAGGATTAGAGGGTGATCTTCAATGGGAGAGTTAGGAGATTGGAGGGTGATCTTCAATTGGAAAGTTAGCGGATTAGAGGGTGATCTTCAGTGGGAGAGTTAGGAGATTAGAGGGTGATCTTCAATGTCAGAGTTACAGGATTAGAGGGTGATCTTCGATGGGGGAGTTAGGGGATTAGAGGTTGATCTTCAATGGGAGAGTTACAGGATTAGAAGGTGATCTCCGATGGGAGAGTGAAGGGGATTAGAGGGTGATCTTCAATGGGAGAGTTAGGGGATTACAGGGTGAATTTAAATGGGAGAGTTACAGGATTAGAGGGTTATCTTCAATAGGAGAGTTAGCGGATTAGAGGATGAACTTCAAAGGGAGTGTTAGGAGATTGGAGGGTGATCTTCAATTGGAAAGTTAGCGGATTAGAGGGTGATCTTCAGTGGGAGAGTTACAGGATTAGAGGGTGATCTTCAATGGGAGAGTTAGGGGATTAGAGGGTGATCTTCAATGGGAGAGTTATGGGATTAGAGGGTGATCTTCAATGGGAGAGTTACAGGATTAGAGGGTGATCTTCAATGGGAGAGTTACAGGATTAGTGGATGACCTACAATGGGAGAGTTACAGGATTAGAGGGAGATCTTCAATGGGAGAGTTAGAGGATTAGAGGGTGATCTTCAATGGGAGAGTTAGGGGATTAGAGGGTGATCTTCAATGGGAGAGTTACAGGATTAGAGGGTGATCTTCAATGGGAGAGTTACATGATTAGAGGGTGATCTTCAATGGGAGAGTTAGGGGATTAGAGGGTGACCTTCAATGGGAGAGTTAGGGGATTAGAAGGTGATCTTCAATGGGAGAGTTACAGGATTAGAGGGTGATCTTCAATGGGAGAGTTACAGGATTAGAGGGTGATCTTCAATGGGAGAGTTACAGGATTAGAGGGTGATCTTCAATGGGAGAGTTAGGGGATTAGAGGGTGATCTTCAATGGGAGAGTTAGGGGATTAGAGGGTGATCTTCAATGGGAGAGTTACAGGATTAGAGGGTGATCTTCAATGGGAGAGTTACAGGATTAGAGGGTGATCTTCAATGGGAGAGTTAGGGGATTAGAGGGTGATCTTCAATGGGAGAGTTACTGGATTAGAGGGTGACCTTTAATGGGAGAGTTAGTGGATTAGAGGGTGATCTTCAAAGGGAGAGTTACAGGATTAGAGGGTGATCTTCAATGGGGGAGTTACAGGATTAGAGGGTGATCTTCAATGTGAGAGTTAGGGGATTAGAGGGTGATCTTCAATGGGGGAGTTACAGGATTAGAGGGTGATCTTCAATGGAAGAGTTTGGGGATTAGAGGGTGATCTTCAATGGGAGAGTTAGGGGATTAGAGGGTGATCTACAATGGGAGAGTTACAGGATTAGAGGGTGGTCTTCAATGGGAGAGTTAGGGGATTAGAGGGTGATCTTCAATGGGAGAGTTACGGGATTAGAGGGTGATCTTCAATGGGAGGGTTAGGGGATTAGAGGGTGATCTTCAATGGGAGAGTTACACGATTAGAGGGTGATCTTCAATGGGAGAGTTAGGGGATTAGAGGGTGATCTTCAAAGGGAGAGTTGCAGGATTAGAGGGTGATCTTCAGAGGGAGAGTTACAGAATTAGAGGGTGATCTTCAATGGGAGAGTTAGGGGATTAGAGGGTGATCTTCAATGGAAGAGTTACAGGATTAGAGGGTGATCTACAATGGGAGAGTTAGGGGATTAGAGGGTGATCTTCAATGGGAGAGTTACAGGATTAGAGAGTGATCTACAATGGGAGAGTTAGGGGATTAGAGGGTGATCTACAATGGGAGAGTTAGGGGATTAGAGGGTGATCTTCAATGGGAGAGTTACAGGATTAGAGGGTGATCTTCAATGGGAGAGTTACAGGATTAGAGGGTGATCTTCAATGGGAGAGTTACAGGATTAGAGGGTGATCTTCAATGGGAGAGTTAGGGGATTAGAGGGTGATCTTCAATGGGAGAGTTAGGGGATTAGAGGGTGATCTTCAATGGGAGAGTTACAGGATTAGAGGGTGATCTTCAATGGGAGAGTTAGGGGATTAGAGGGTGATCTTCAATGGGAGAGTTAGGGGATTAGAGGGTGATCTTCAATGGGAGAGTTCGGGGATTAGAGGTGATCTTCAATGGGAGAGTTACAGGATTAGAGGGTGATCTTCAATGGGAGAGTTAGGGGATAAGAGGGCGATCTTCAATGGGTGAGTTAGGGGATTAGAGGGTGATCTTCAATGGGAGAGTTAGGGGATTAGAGGGTGATCTTCAATGGGAGAGTTACAGGATTAGAGGGTGATCTTCAATGGGAGAGTTAGGGGATTAGAGGGTGATCTTCAATGGGAGAGTTAGGGGATTAGAGGGTGATCTTCAATGGGAGAGTTCGGGGATTAGAGGGTGATCTTCAATGGGAGAGTTAGGGGATTAGAGGGTGATCTTCAATGGGAGAGTTCGGGGATTAGAGGGTGATCTTCAATGGGAGAGTTACAGGGTTAGAGGGTGATCTTCAATGGGAGAGTTAGGGGATTAGAGGGTGATCTTCAATGGGAGAGTTAGGGGATAAGAGGGCGATCTTCAATGGGAGAGTTAGGGGATTAGAGGGTGATCTTCAATGGGAGAGTTACAGGATTAGAGGGTGATCTTCAATGGGAGAGTTAGGGGATTAGAGGGTGATCTTCAATGGGAGAGTTACAGGATTAGAGGGTGATCTTCAATGGGAGAGTTAGGGGATTAGAGGGTGATCTTCAATGGGAGAGTTACAGGATTAGAGGGTGATCTTCAATGGGAGAGTTAGGGGATTAGAGGGTGATCTTCAATGGGAGAGTTACAGGATTAGAGAGTGATCTTCAATGGGAGAGTTACAGGATTAGAGGGTGATCTTCAATGGGAGAGTTACAAGATTAGAGGGTGATCTTCAATGGGGGAGTTTGGGGATTAGAGGGTGATCTTCAATGGGAGAGTTAGGGGATTAGAGGGTGATCTTCAATGGGAGAGTTAGGGGATTAGAGGGTGATCTTCAATGGGAGAGTTACAGGATTAGAGGGTGATCTTCAATGGGAGAGTTAGGGGATTAGAGGGTGATCTTCAATGGGAGAGTTACAGGATTAGAGGGTGATCTTCAATGGGAGAGGTACAAGATTAGAGGGTGATCTTCAATGGGGGAGTTGCAGGATTAGAGGATGATCTTCAGTGGGAGAGTTAGGGGATTAGAGGGTGATCTTCAATGGCAGAGTTAGGGGATTAGTGGGAGATCTTCAATGGGAGAGTTAGGGGATTAGAGGGTGATCTTCAATGGGAGAGTTAGGGGATTAGAGGGTGATCTTCAATGGGGGAGCTACAGGATTAGAGGGTGATCTTCAATGGGAGAGTTAGGGGATTAGAGGGTGATCTTCAATGGGAGAGTTAGGGGATTAGAGTGTGATCTTCAATGGGAGAGTTACAGGATTAGAGGGTGATCTTCAATGGGAGAGTTACAGGATTAGAGGGTGATCTTCAATGGGAGAGTTAGGGGATTAGAGGGTGATCTTCAATGGGAGAGTTAGGGGATTAGAGGGTGATCTTCAATGGGCGAGTTAGGCGATTAGAGGGTGATCTTCAATGGGAGAGTTAGAGGATTAGAGGGTGATCTTCAATGGGAGAGTTACAGGATTAGAGGGTGATCTTCAATGGGAGAGTTAGGGGATTAGAGGGTGATCTTCAATGGGAGAGTTAGGGGATTAGAGGGTGATCTTCAATGGGCGAGTTAGGCGATTAGAGGGTGATCTTCAATGGGAGAGTTAGGGGATTAGAGGGTGATCTTCAATGGGAGAGTTGCAGGATTAGAGGGCGATCTTCAATGGGAGAGTTACAGGATTAGAGGGTGATCTTCAATGGGACAGTTACAGGATTAGAGGGTGATCTTCAATGGGAGAGTTAGGGGATTAGAGGGTGATCTTCAATGGGAGAGTTAGTGGATTAGAGGGTGATCTTCAATGGGAGAGTTATGGGATTAGAGGGTGATCTTCAATGGGACAGTTACAGGATTAGAGGGTGATCTTCAATGGGAGAGTTAGGGGATTAGAGGGTGATCTTCACTGGGGGAGTTACAGGATTAGAGGGTGATCTTCAATGGGAGAGTTAGGGGATTAGAGGGTGATCTTCAATGGGGGAGTTACAGGATTAGAGGGTGATCTTCAATGGGAGAGTTAGGGGATTAGAGGGTGATCTTCAATGGGAGAGTTAGGGGATTAGTGGGTGATCTTCAATGGCAGAGTTAGGGGATTAGAGGGTGATCTTCAATGGGAGAGTTGCAGGATTAGAGGGTGATCTTCAATGGGAGAGTTAGGGGATTAGAGGGTGATCTTCAATGGGAGAGTTACAGGATTAGAGGGTGATCTTCAATGGGAGAGTTAGAGGATTAGAGGGTGATCTTCAATGGGAGAGTTAGGGGATTAGAGGGTGATCTTCAATGGGAGAGTTACAGGATTAGAGCGTGATCTTCAATGGGAGAGTTAGAGGATTAGAGGGTGATCTTCAATGGGAGAGTTACAGGATTAGAGGGTGATCTTCAATGGGAGAGTTAGAGGATTAGAGGGTGATCTTCAATGGGAGAGTTAGGGGATTAGAGGGTAATCTTCAATGGGGGAGTTAGGGGATTAGAGGGTGATCTTCAATGGGAGAGTTACAGGATTAGAGGGTGATCTTCAATGGGAGAGTTAGGGGATTAGAGGGTGATCTTCAATGGGAGAGTTAGGGGATTAGAGGGTAATCTTCAATGGGGGAGTTAGGGGATTAGAGGGTGATCTTCAATGGGAGAGTTACAGGATTAGAGGGTGATCTTCAATGGGAGAGTTAGAGGATTAGAGGGTGATCTTCAATGGGAGAGTTAGGGGATTAGAGGGTGAACTTCAATGTGAGAGTTAGGGGATTAGAGGGTGATCTTCAATGGGAGAGTTAGGGGATTAGAGTGTGATCTTCAATGGGAGAGTCAGGGGATTAGAGGGTGATCTTCAATGGGAGAGTTACAGGATTAGAGGGTGATCTTCAATGGGAGAGTTAGGGGATTAGAGAGTGATCTTCAATGGGAGAGTTAGGGGATTAGAGGGTGATCTTCAATGGGAGAGTTACAGGATTAGAGGATGATCTTCAATGGGAGAGTTAGGGGATTAGAGGGTGATCTTCAATGGGAGAGTTAGGGGATTAGAGGGTGATCTTCAATGGGAGAGTTACTGGATTAGAGGGTGACCTTTAATGGGAGAGATAGTGGATTAGAGGGTGATCTTCAATGGGAGAGTTAGGGGATTAGAGGGTGATCTTCAATGGGAGAGTTACAGGATTAGAGGGTGATCTTCAATGGGAGAGTTAGGGGATTAGAGTGTGATCTTCAATGGGAGAGTCAGGGGATTAGAGGGTGATCTTCAATGGGAGAGTTACAGGATTAGAGGGTGATCTTCAATGGGAGAGTTAGGGGATTAGAGAGTGATCTTCAATGGGAGAGTTAGGGGATTAGAGGGTGATCTTCAATGGGAGAGTTACAGGATTAGAGGATGATCTTCAATGGGAGAGTTAGGGGATTAGAGGGTGATCTTCAATGGGAGAGTGAGGGGATTAGAGGGTGATCTTCAATGGGAGAGTTACTGGATTAGAGGGTGACCTTTAATGGGAGAGTTAGTGGATTAGAGGGTGATCTTCAATGGGAGAGTTAGGGGATTAGAGGGTGATCTTCAATGGGAGAGTTACAGGATTAGAGGGTGATCTTCAATGGGGGAGTTACAGGATTAGAGGGCGACTTTCAATGGGGGAGTTACAGGATTAGAGGGTGATCTTCAATGTGAGAGTTAAGGGATTAGAGGGTGATCTTCAATGGGAGAGTTAGGGGATTAGAGGGTGATCTTCAATGGGAAAGTTACAGGATTAGAGGGTGTTCTTCAATGGGAGAGTTAGGGGATTAGAGGGTGATCTTCAATGGTAGAGTTACAGGATTTGAGGGTGATCTTCAATGGGAGAGTAACAGGATTAGAGGGTGATCTACAATGTGAGAGTTAGGGGATTAGAGGGTGATCTACAATGGGAGAGTTACAGGATTAGAGGGTGGTCTTCAATGGGAGAGTTAGGGGATTAGAGGGTGATCTTCAATGTGAGGGTTAGGGGATTAGAGGGTGATCTTCAATGGGAGAGTTGCACGATTAGAGGGTGATCTTCAATGGGAGAGTTTGGGGATTAGAGGGTGATCTTCAAAGGGAGAGTTACGGGATTAGAGGGTGATCTTCAATGTGAGGGTTAGGGGATTAGAGGGTGATCTTCAATGGGAGAGTTGCACGATTAGAGGGTGATCTTCAATGGGAGAGTTTGGGGATTAGAGGGTGATCTTCAAAGGGAGAGTTGCAGGATTAGAGGGTGATCTTCAGAGGGAGAGTTACAGGATTAGAGAGTGATCTTCAATGGGAGAGTTAGGGAATTAGAGGGTGATCTTCAATGGGAGAGTTACAGGATTAGAGGGTGATCTTCAATGGTGAGTTAGGGGATTAGAGGGTGATCTTCAATGGGAGAGTTAGGGGATTAGAGGGTGATCTTCAATGGGAGAGTTACAGGATTAGAGGGTGATCTTCAATGGGAGAGTTAGGGGATTAGAGAGTGATCTTCAATGGGAGAGTTAGGGGATTAGAGGGTGATCTTCAATGGGAGAGTTACAGGATTAGAGGATGATCTTCAATGGGAGAGTTAGGGGATTAGAGGGTGATCTTCAATGGGAGAGTTAGGCGATTAGAGGGTGATCTTCAATGGGAGAGTTACTGGATTAGAGGGTGACCTTTAATGGGAGAGTTAGTGGATTAGAGGGTGATCTTCAATGGGAGAGTTAGGGGATTAGAGGTTGATCTTCAATGGGAGAGTTAGGGGATTAGAGGGTGATCTTCAATGGGAGAGTCAGGGGATTAGAGGGTGATCTTCAATGGGAGAGTTACAGGATTAGAGGGTGATCTTCAATGGGAGAGTTAGGGGATTAGAGAGTGATCTTCAATGGGAGAGTTAGGGGATTAGAGGGTGATGTTCAATGGGAGAGTTACAGGATTAGAGGATGATCTTCAATGGGAGAGTTAGGGGATTAGAGGGTGATCTTCAATGGGAGAGTTACTGGATTAGAGGGTGACCTTTAATGGGAGAGTTAGTGGATTAGAGGGTGATCTTCAATGGGAGAGTTAGGGGATTAGAGGGTGATCTTCAATGGGAGAGTTACAGGATTAGAGGGTGATCTTCAATGGGGGAGTTACAGGATTAGAGGGCGACCTTCAATGGGGGAGTTACAGGATTAGAGGGTGATCTTCAATGTGAGAGTTAGGGGATTAGAGGGTGATCTTCAATGGGAGAGTTACAGGATTAGAGGGTGATCTTCAATGGGAGAATTACAGGATAAGAGGGTGATCTTCAATGGGAGAGTTACAGGATTAGAGGGTGTTCTTCAATGGGAGAGTTAGGGGATTAGAGGGTGATCTTCAAAGGGAGAGTTGCAGGATTAGAGGGTGATCTTCAGAGGGAGAGTTACAGGATTGGAGAGTGATCTTCAATGGGAGAGTTAGGGGATTAGAGGGTGATCTTCAATGGGAGAGTTACAGGATTACAGGGTGATCTTCAATGGGAGAGTTACAGGATTAGAGGGTGATCTACAATGGGAGAGTTACAGGATTTGAGGGTGATCTTCAATGGGAGAGTTACAGGATTAGAGGGTGGTCTTCAATGGGAGAGTTAGGGGTTTAGACGGTGATCTTCAATGGGAGAGTTAGGGGATTAGAGGGCGATCTTCAATGGGAGAGTTAGGGGATTAGAGGGTGATCTTCAATGGGAGACTAACAGGAATAGAGGGCGATCTTCAATGGGAGAGTTGGGGGATTAGGGGGTGATCTTCAATGGGAGAGTTACAGGATTAGAGGGTGATTATCAATGGGAGAGTTACAGGGTTAGAGGGTGGTCTTCAATGGGAGAGTTACAGGATTAGGGGGTGATCTTCAATGGGAGAGTCACAAGATTAGAGGGTGATCTTCAATGGGCGAGTTAGGGGATTAGAGGTGATCTTCAATGTCGGAGTTACAGGATTAGAGGGTGATCTTCGATGGGGGAGTTAGGGGATTAGAGGGTGATCTTCAATGGAAGAGTGAGGGGATTAGAGGGTGATCTTCAATGGGAGAGTTAGGAGATTAGAGGGAGATCTTCAATGTCGGAGTTACAGGATTAGAGGGTGATCTTCGATGGGGGAGTTAGGGGATTAGAGGGTAATCTTCAATGGGAGAGTTACAGGATTAGAAGGTGATCTCCGATGGGAGAGTGAAGGGGATTAGAGGGTGATCTTCAATGGGAGAGTTAGGGGATTAGAGGATGATCTTCAATGGGAGAGTTACAGGATTAGAGGGTGATCTTCAATGGGAGAGTTACAGGATTGGAGGGTGATCTTCAATGGGAGGGTTACAGGATTAGAGGATGATCTTCAATGGGAGAGTTACAAGATTAGAGGGTGATCTTCAATGGGGGAGTTGCAGGATTAGAGGATGATCTTCAGTGGGAGAGTTAGGGGATTAGAGGGTGATCTTCAATGGCAGAGTTAGGGGATTAGAGGGAGATCTTCAATGGGAGAGTTAGGGGATTAGAGGGTGATCTTCAATGGGAGAGTTCGGGGATTAATGGGTGATATTCAATGGGAGAGTTAGGGGATTAGATGGTGATCTTCAATGGGAGAGTTACAGGATTAGAGGGTGATCTTCAATGGGAGAGCTACAGGATTAGAGGGTGATCTTCAATGGGAGAGTTACAGGATTAGAGGGTGATCTTCAATGGGAGAGTTAGGGGATTAGAGGGTGATCTTCAATGGGAGAGTTAGGGGATTAGAGGCTGATCTTCAATGGGAGAGTTATGGGATTAGAGGGTGATCTTCAATGGGACAGTTACAGGATTAGAGGGTGATCTTCAATGGGAGAGTTAGGGGATTAGAGGGTGATCTTCAATGGGAGAGTTAGGGGATTAGAGGGTGATCTTCACTGGGGGAGTTACAGGATTAGAGGGTGATCTTCAATGGGAGAGTTAGGGGATTAGAGGGTGATCTTCAATGGGAGAGTTACAGGATTAGAGGGTGATCTTCAATGGGAGAGTTAGGGGATTAGAGGGTGATCTTCAATGGGGGAGTTACAGGATTAGATGGTGATCTTCAATGGGAGAGTTAGGGGATTAGAGGGTGATCTTCAATGGCAGAGTTAGGGGATTAGAGGGTGATCTTCAATGGGAGAGTTAGGGGATTAGTGGGTGATCTTCAATGGGAGAGTTAGAGGATTAGAGGGTGATCTTCAATGGGAGAGTTAGGGGATTAGAGTGTGATCTTCAATGGCAGAGTTAGGGGATTAGAGGGTGATCTTCAATGGGAGAGTTAGGGGATTAGTGGGTGATCTTCAATGGGAGAGTTAGGGGATTAGAGGGTGATCTTCAATGGGGGAGTTAGGGGATTAGAGGGTGATCTTCAATGGGGGAGTTAGGGGATTAGAGGGTGATCTTCAATGGGAGAGTTGCAGGATTAGAGGGTGATCTTCAATGGGAGAGTTAGGGGATTAGAGGGTGATCTTCAATGGGAGAGATACAGGATTAGAGGGTGATCTTCAATGGGAGAGTTAGAGGATTAGAGGGTGATCTTCAATGGGAGAGTTACAGGATTAGAGGGTGATCTTCAATGGGAGAGTTAGGGGATTAGAGGGTGATCTTCAATGGGAGAGTTAGGGGATTAGAGGGTGATCTTCAATGGGAGAGTTAGGGGATTAGAGGGTAATCTTCAATGGGGGAGTTAGGGGATTAGAGGGTGATCTTCAATGGGAGAGTTACAGGATTAGAGGGTGATCTTCAATGGGAGAGTTAGAGGATTAGTGGGTGATCTTCAATGGGAGAGTTAGGGGATTAGAGGGTGATCTTCAATGGGGGAGTTAGGGGATTAGAGGGTGATCTTCAATGGGGGAGTTAGGGGATTAGAGGGTGATCTTCAATGGGAGAGTTGCAGGATTAGAGCGTGATCTTCAATGGGAGAGTTAGGGGATTAGAGGGTGATCTTCAATGGGAGAGTTACAGGATTAGAGGGTGATCTTCAATGGGAGAGTTAGAGGATTAGAGGGTGATCTTCAATGGGAGAGTTACAGGATTAGAGGGTGATCTTCAATGGGAGAGTTAGGGGATTAGAGGGTGATCTTCAATGGGAGAGTTAGGGGATTAGAGGGTGATCTTCAATGGGAGAGTTACAGGATTAGAGGGTGATCTTCAATGGGAGAGTTACAGGATTAGAGGGTGATCTTCAATGGGAGAGTTAGGGGATTAGAGGGTAATCTTCAATGGGGGAGTTAGGGGATTAGAGGGTGATCTTCAATGGGAGAGTTACAGGATTAGAGGGTGATCTTCAATGGGAGAGTTAGAGGATTAGAGGGTGATCTTCAATGGGAGAGTTAGGGGATTAGAGGGTGATCTTCAATGGGAGAGTTAGGGGATTAGAGGGTGATCTTCAATGGGAGAGTTACTGGATTAGAGGGTGACCTTCAATGGGAAAGTTTGGGGATTAGAGGGTGATCTTCAATGGGAGAGTTAGGGGATTAGAGGGTGATCTTCAAAGGGAGAGTTGCAGGATTAGAGTGGGATCTTCAGAGGGAGAGTTACAGGATTAGAGAGTGATCTTCAATGGGAGAGTTAGGGGATTAGAGGGTGATCTTCAATGGGAGAGTTACAGGATTAGAGGGTGATCTACAATGGGAGAGTTACAGGATAAGAGGGTGATCTACAATGGGAGAGTTACAGGATTTGAGGGTGATCTTCAATGGGAGGGTTAGGGGTTTAGACGGTGATCTTCAATGGGAGAGTTAGGGGATTAGAGGGCGATCTTCAATGGGAGAGTTAGGGGATTAGAGGGTGATCTTCAATGGGAGAGTTAGGGGATTAGAGGGTGATCTACAATGGGAGAGTTACAGGATTTGAGGGTGATCTTCAATGGGAGGGTTAGGGGTTTAGACGGTGATCTTCAATGGGAGAGTTAGGGGATTAGAGGGCGATCTTCAATGGGAGAGTTAGGGGATTAGAGGGCGATCTTCAATGGGAGAGTTGGGGGATTAGGGGGTGATCTTCAATGGGAGAGTTACAGGATTCGAGGGTGATTATCAATGGGAGAGTTACAGGGTTAGAGGGTGGTCTTCAATGGGAGAGTTACAGGATTAGGGGGTGATCTTCAATGGGAGAGTCACAGGATTAGAGGGTGATCTTCAATGGGAGAGTTAGGCGATTAGAGGGTGATCTTCAATGGGCGAGTTAGGGGATTAGAGGTGATCTTCAATGTCGGAATTACAGGATTAGAGGGTGATCTTCGATGGGGGAGTTAGGGGATTAGAGGGTGATCTTCAATGGAAGAGTGAGGGGATTAGAGGGTGATCTTCAATGGGAGAGTTAGGAGATTAGAGGGAGATCTTCAATGTCGGAGTTACAGGATTAGAGGGTGATCTTCGATGGGGGAGTTAGGGGATTAGAGGGTGATCTTCAATGGGAGAGTTACAGGATTAGAAGGTGATCTCCGATGGGAGAGTGAAGGGCATTAGAGGGTGATCTTCAATGGGAGAGTTACAGGATTAGAGGGTTATCTTCAATAGGAGAGTTAGGAGATTAGAGGATGAACTTCAATGGGAGTGTTAGGGGATTGGAGGGTGATCTTCAATTGGAAAGTTAGCGGATTAGAGGGTGATCTTCAATGGGAGAGTTACAGGATTAGAGGGAGATCTTCAAAGGGAGAGTTAGGGGATTAGAAGGTGATCTTCAATGGGAGAGTTACAGGATTAGAGGGTGATCTTCAATGGGAGAGTTACAGGATTAGAGGGTGATCGTCCATGGGAGAGTTACAGGATTAGAGGGTGATCTTCAATGGGAGAGTTAGGGGATTAGAGGGTGATCTTCAATGGGAGAGTTAGGGGATTAGAGGGTGATCTTCAATGGGAGAGTTACAGGATTAGAGGGTGATCTTCAATGGGAGAGTTAGGGGATTAGAGGGTGATCTTCAATGGGAGAGTTAGGGTATTAGAGGCTGATCTCCAATGGGAGAGTTACAGGATTCGAGGGTGATCTTCAATGGGAGAGTTACGGGATTAGGGGGTGATCTTCAATGGGAGAGTTAGGGGATTAGAGGGGGATCTTCAATGGGGGAGTTAGGGGTTAAAGAGTAATCTTCAATGGGAGAGTTACAGGGTTAGAAGGTGATCTTCAATGGGAGAGTTACAGGATTAGAGGGTGATCTTCAATGGGAGAGTTATAGGATTAGTGGGTGATCTTCAATGGGAGAGTTAGGGGTTTAAAGGGTGATCTTCAATGGGAGAGTTACAGGATTAGAGGGTGATCATCAATGGGAGAGTTAGGGGATTAGAGGGTGATCTTCAATGGGAGAGTTACAGGATAAGAGGGCGATCTTAAATGGGAGAGTTACAGGATTAGAGGGTGTTCTTCAATGGGAGAGTTAGGGGATTAGAGGGTGATCTTCAATGGGAGAGTTAGGGGATTAGGGGGTGATCTTCAATGGGAGAGTTAGGGGATGAGAGGGTGATCTTCAATGGGAGAGTTACAGGATTAGAGGGCGATCTTCAATGCGAGAGTTAGGGGATTAGACGGTGATCTTCAATGGGAATGTTACAGGATTAGAGGTTGATCTTCAATGGGAGGGTTATAGGATTAGAGGGTGATCTTCAATGGGAGAGTTAGGGGATTAGAGGGTGATCTTCAAGGGGAGAGCTAGGGGATTAGAGGGTGATCTTCAATGGGAGAGTTAGGGGATTAGAGGGTGATCTTCAATGGGAGAGTTACAGGATTAGTGGGCAATCTTCAATGGGAGAGTTAGGGGATTAGAGGGTGATCTTCAATGGGAGAGTTACAGGATTAGAGGGTGATCTTCAATGGGAGGGTTACAGGTTTAGAGTTTGATCTTCATTGGGAGAGTTAGGGGATTAGAGGTTGATCTTCAATGGGAGAGTTAGGGGATGAGAGGGTGATCTTCAATGGGAGAGTTACAGGATTAGAGGGCGATCTTCAATGCGAGAGTTAGGGGATTAGAGGGTGATCTTCAATGGGAGAGTTACAGGGTTAGAGGGTGATCTTCAATGGGTGAGTTAGGGGATTAGAGGGTGATCTTCAATGGGAGAGTTAGGGGATTAGAGGGTGTTCTTCAATGGGAGAGTTAGGGGATTAGAGGGTGATCTTCAATGGAAGAGTGAGGGGATTAGAGGGTGATCTTCAATGGGAGAGTTAGGAGATTAGAGGGTGATCTTCAATGGAAGAATAAGGGGATTAGAGGGTGATCTTCAATGGGAGAGTTAGGGGATTAGAGGGAGATCTTCAATGTCGGAGTTACAGGATTAGAGGGTGATCTTCGATGGGAGAGTTAGGGTATTAGGGGTGATCTTCAATGGGAGAGTTACAGGATTAGAAGGTGATCTCCGATGGGAGAGTGAAGGGGATTAGAGGGTGATCTTCAATGGGAGTGTTAGGGAATTAGAGGGTGATCTTCAATTGGAAAGTTAGGGAATTAGAGGGTGATTTTCAATGGGAGAGTTACAGGATTAGTGGGTGATCTTCAATGGGAGAGTTACAGGATTAGAGGGTGATCTTCAATGGGAGAGTTAGGGATTAAGAAGGTGATCTTCAATGGGAGAGTTAGGGGATTAGAGGGTGATCTTCAATGGGAGAGTTACAGGATTCGAGGGTGATCTTCGATGGGAGAGTTACAGGATTAGAGGGTGATCGTCCATGGGAGTGTTATGGGATTAGAGGGTGATCTTCAATGGGACAGTTACAGGATTAGTGGGCGATCTTCAATGGGAGAGTTACAGGATTAGAGGGTGATCTTCAATGGGAGAGTTAGGGGATTAGAGGGTGATCTTCAATGGGAGAGTTAGGGGATTAGAGGGTGATCTTCAATGGGAGAGTTACAGGAAAAGTGGATGATCTTCAATGGGAGAAGTAGGGGAAAAAGGGTGATCTTCAATGGGAGAGTTAGGGGATTAGAGGGTGATCTTCAAAGGGAGAGTTACGGGATTCGAGGGTGATCTTCAATGGGAGAGTTAGGGGATTAGAGGGTGATCTTCAATGGAGAGTTACAGGATTAGAGGGCGATCTTCGATGGGAGAGTTAGGGGACTAGAGGGTAATCTTCAATGGGAGAGTTAGGGGATTAGAGGGTGATCTTCAATGGGAGAGTTAGGGGATTAGAGGGTGATCTTCAATGGGAGAGTTAGGGGACTAGAGGGTGATCTTCGATGGGAGAGTTAGGGGACTAGAGGGTGATCTTCAATGGGAGAGTTAGGGGATTAGAGGGTGATCTTCAATGGGAGAGTTAGGGGATTAGAGGGTGATCTTCAATGGGAGAGTTAGGGGATTAGAGGGTGATCTTCAATGGGAGAGTTAGGGGATTAGAGGTTGATCTTCAATGGGAGATTTAGGGGATTAGAGGGTAATCTTCAATGGGAGAGTTAGGGGATTAGAGGGTGATCTTCAATGGGAGAGTTAGGGGATTAGAGGGTGATCTTCAATGGAGAGTTACAGGATTAGAGGGCGATCTTCGATGGGAGAGTTAGGGGACTAGAGGGTGATCTTCAATGGGAGAGTTAGGGGATTAGAGGGTGATCTTCAATGGGAGGGTTACAGGATTAGATGGTGATCTTCAATGGGAGAGTTAGGGGATTAGAGGTTGATCTTCAATGGGAGATTTAGGGGATTAGAGGGTGATCTTCAATGGGAGAGTTAGGGGATTAGAGGGTGATCTTCAACGGGGGAGTTAGGGGTTAGCGGGTTATCTTCAATGGGAGAGTTACAGGATTAGAGGGTGATCTTCAATGGGAGAGTTAGGGGATTAGAGAGTGATCTTCAATGGGAGAGTTAGGGGATTAGAGGGTTATCTTCAATGGGAGAGTTAGGGGATTAGAGGGTGATCTTCAATGGGAGAGTTACAGGATTAGAGGGTGATCTTCAATGGGAGAGTTACAGGATTAGTGGGTGATCTTCAATGGGAGAGTTACAGGATTAGAGGGTGATCTTCAATGGGAGAGTTAGGGGATTAGAGGGTGATCTTCAATGGGAGAGTTAGGGGATTAGAGGGTGATCTTCAATGGGAGAGTTAGGGAATTAGAAGGTGATCTTCAATGGGAGAGTTAGGGGATTAGAGGGTGATCTTCAATGGGAGAGTTAGGGATTAGAGGGTGATCTTCAATGGGAGAGTTACAGGGTTAGAGGGTGATCTTCAATGAGAGAGTTAGGGGATTAGAGGGTGATCTTCAATGGGAGAGTTAGGGGATTAGAGGGTGATCTTCAATGGGAGAGTTAGGGGATTAGAGGGTGATCTTCAATGGGAGAGTTAGGGGATTAGAGGGTGATCTTCAATGGGAGAGTTAGGGATTAGAGGGTGATCTTCAATGGGAGAGTTACAGGGTTAGAGGGTGATCTTCAATGGGAGAGTTAGGGGATTAGAGGGTGATCTTCAATGGGAGAGTTAGGGGATTAGAGGGTGATCTTCAATGGGAGAGTTAGGGGATTAGAGGGTGATCTTCAATGGGAGAGTTAGGGGATTAGAGGGTGATCTTCAATGGGAGAGTTAGGGGATTAGAGGGTGATCTTCAATGGGAGAGTTAGGGATTAGAGGGTGATCTTCAATGGGAGAGTTACAGGGTTAGAGGGTGATCTTCAATGGGAGAGTTAGGGGATTAGAGGGTGATCTTCAATGGGAGAGTTAGGAATTAGAGGGTGATCTTCAATGGGAGAGTTACAGGGTTAGAGGGTGATCTTCAATGGGAGAGTTAGGGGATTAGAGGGTGATCTTCAATGGGAGAGTTAGGGGATTAGAGGGTGATCTTCAATGGGAGAGTTAGGGGATTAGAGGGTGATCTTCAATGGGAGAGTTAGGGAATTAGAAGGTGATCTTCAATGGGGGAGTTAGGGGATTAGAGGGTGATCTTCAATGGGAGAGTTACAGGATTAGAGGGTGATCTTCAATGGGAGAGTTAGGGGATTAGAGGGTGATCTTCAATGGGAGAGTTAGGGGATTAGAGGGTGATCTTCAATGGGAGAGTTACAGGATTCGAGGGCGATCTTCAATGGGGGAGTTATGGGATTAGAGGGTGATCTTCAATGGGAGAGTTAGGGGACTAGAGGGTAATCTTCAATGGGAGAGTTAGGGGATTAGAGGGTGATCTTCAATGGGAGAGTTAGGGGATTAGAGGTTGATCTTCAATGGGAGAGTTACAGGATTAGAGGGTGATCTGCAATGGGAGAGTTAGGGGATTAGAGGGTGATCTTCAATGGGAGAGTTAGGGGATTAGAGGGTGATCTTCAATGGGAGAGTTACAGGATTAGAGGGTGATCTTCAGTGGGAGAGTTATAGGATTAGAGGGTGATCTTCAATGGGAGTGTTAGGGGATTAGAGGGTGATCGTCAATGGGAGAGTTACAGGATTAGAGGGTGATCATCAATGGGAGAGTTAGGGGATTAGAGGGTGATCTTCAACGGGGTAGTTAGGGGTTAGCGGGTTATCTTCAATGGGAGAGTTATGGGATTAGAGGGTGATCTTCAACGGGGGAGTTAGGGGATTAGAGGGTTATCTTCAATGGGAGAGTTAGGGGATTAGAGAGTGATCTTCAATGGGAGAGTTACAGGATAAGAGGGTGATCTTCAATGTGAGAGTTAGGGGATTAGAGGATGATCTTCAAAGGGAGAGAAATAGGGTTAGAGGGTGATCTTCAATGGGAGAGTTACAGGATTAGAGGGCGATCTTCGATGGGAGAGTTAGGGGATTAGAGGGTGATCTTCAATGGGAGAGTTATAGGATTAGAGGGTGATCTTCAATGGGAGAGTTACAGGATTAGAGGGTGATCTTCAATGGGAGAGTTAGGGGATTACTGGGTGATCTTCAATGGGAGGGTTACAGGATTGGAGGGTGATCTTCAATGGGAGAGTTAGGGGACTAGAGGGTGATCTTCAATGGGAGAGTTAGGGGATTAGAGGGTGATCTTCAATGGGAGAGTTACAGGATTAGAGGGTGATCTTCAATGGGAGAGTTAGGGGATTAGAGAGTGATCTTCAATGGGAGAGTTAGGGGATTAGAGGGTTATCTTCAATGGGAGAGTTAGGGGATTAGAGGGTGATCTTCAATGGGAGAGTTACAGGATTAGAGGGTGATCTTCAATGGGAGAGTTACAGGATTAGTGGGTGATCTTCAATGGGAGAGTTACAGGATTAGAGGGTGATCTTCAATGGGAGAGTTAGGGGATTAGAGGGTGATCTTCAATGGGAGAGTTAGGGGATTAGAGGGTGATCTTCAATGGGAGAGTTAGGGGATTAGAGGGTGATCTTCAATGGGAGAGTTAGGGGATTAGAGGGTGATCTTCAATGGGAGAGTTAGGGATTAGAGGGTGATCTTCAATGGGAGAGTTACAGGGTTAGAGGGTGATCTTCAATGGGAGAGTTAGGGGATTAGAGGGTGATCTTCAATGGGAGAGTTAGGGGATTAGAGGGTGATCTTCAATGGGAGAGTTAGGGGATTAGAGGGTGATCTTCAATGGGAGAGTTAGGGAATTAGAAGGTGATCTTCAATGGGAGAGTTACAGGATTAGAGGGTGATCTTCAATGGGAGAGTTAGGGGATTAGAGGGTGATCTTCAATGGGAGAGTTAGGGATTAGAGGGTGATCTTCAATGGGAGAGTTACAGGGTTAGAGGGTGATCTTCAATGGGAGAGTTAGGGGATTAGAGGGTGATCTTCAATGGGAGAGTTAGGGGATTAGAGGGTGATCTTCAATGGGAGAGTTAGGGGATTAGAGGGTGATCTTCAATGGGAGAGTTAGGGAATTAGAAGGTGATCTTCAATGGGGGAGTTAGGGGATTAGAGGGTGATCTTCAATGGGAGAGTTACAGGATTAGAGGGTGATCTTCAATGGGAGAGTTAGGGGATTAGAGGGTGATCTTCAATGGGAGAGTTAGGGGATTAGAGGGTGATCTTCAATGGGAGAGTTACAGGATTCGAGGGCGATCTTCAATGGGGGAGTTATGGGATTAGAGGGTGATCTTCAATGGGAGAGTTAGGGGACTAGAGGGTAATCTTCAATGGGAGAGTTAGGGGATTAGAGGGTGATCTTCAATGGGAGAGTTAGGGGATTAGAGGTTGATCTTCAATGGGAGAGTTACAGGATTAGAGGGTGATCTTCAATGGGAGAGTTAGGGGATTATAGGGTGATCTTCAATGGGAGAGTTAGGGGATTAGAGGGTGATCTTCAATGGGAGGGTTCGGGGATTAGAGGGTGATCTGCAATGGGAGAGTTAGGGGATTAGAGGGTGATCTTCAATGGGAGAGTTAGGGGATTAGAGGGTGATCTTCAATGGGAGAGTTACATGATTAGAGGGTGATCTTCAGTGGGAGAGTTATAGGATTAGAGGGTGATCTTCAATGGGAGTGTTAGGGGATTAGAGGGTGATCTTCAATGGGAGAGTTAGGGGATTAGAGGGTGATCTTCAATGGGAGAGTTACAGGATTAGAGGGTGATCATCAATGGGAGAGTTAGGGGATTAGAGGGTGATCTTCAATGGGAGAGTTAGGGGATTAGAGGGTGATCTTCAATGGCAGAGTTAGGGGATTAGAGGGTGATCGTCAATGGGAGAGTTACAGGATTAGAGGGTGATCATCAATGGGAGAGTTAGGGGATTAGAGGGTGATCTTCAACGGGGTAGTTAGGGGTTAGCGGGTTATCTTCAATGGGAGAGTTATGGGATTAGAGGGTGATCTTCAACGGGGGAGTTAGGGGATTAGAGGGTTATCTTCAATGGGAGAGTTAGGGGATTAGAGAGTGATCTTCAATGGGAGAGTTACAGGATAAGAGGGTGATCTTCAATGTGAGAGTTAGGGAATTAGAGGATGATCTTCAAAGGGAGAGAAATAGGGTTAGAGGGTGATCTTCAATGGGAGAGTTACAGGATTAGAGGGCGATCTTCGATGGGAGAGTTAGGGGATTAGAGGGTGATCTTCAATGGGAGAGTTATAGGATTAGAGGGTGATCTTCAATGGGAGAGTTACAGGATTAGAGGGTGATCTTCAATGGGAGAGTTAGGGGATTACTGGGTGATCTTCAATGGGAGGGTTACAGGATTGGAGGGTGATCTTCAATGGGAGAGTTACAGGATTAGAGGTGATCTTCAATGGGAGAGTTTCAGGATTAGAGGGTGATCTGCAATGGGAGAGTTAGGGGATTAGAGGGTGATCTTCAATGGGAGAGTTAGGGGATTAGAGGGTGATCTTCAATGGGAGTGTTAGGGGATTAGAGGGTGATCTTCAATGGGGGAGTTACAGGATTAGAGGGTGATCTTCAATGGGAGAGTTACAGGATTAGAGGGTGATCTTCAATGGGAGAGTTAGGGGATTAGAGGGTGATATTCAATGGGAGAGTTACAGGATTAGAGGGTGATCTTCAGTGGGAGAGTTTCAGGATTAGAGGGTGATCTGCAATGGGAGAGTTAGGGGATTAGAGGGTGATCTTCAATGGGAGAGTTAGGGGATTAGAGGGTGATCTTCAACGTGGGAGTTAGGGGTTAGCAGGTGAACTTCAATGGGAGAGTTAGTGGATTAGAGGGTGATCTTCAAAGGGAGAGTTACAGGATTAGAGGGTGATATTCAATGGGAGAGTTACAGGGTTAGAGGGTGATCTTCAATGGGGGAGTTACAGGATTAGAGGGTGATCTTCAATGGGAGAGTTACAGGATTCGAGGGTGATCTTCAATGGGAGAGTTAGGGGATTAGAGGGTGATCTTCAATGGGAGATTTAGGGGATTAGAGGGTGATCTTCAATGGGAGAGTTACAGGATTCGAGGGTGATCTTCAATGGGGGAGTTAGGGGATTAGAGGGTGATCTTCAATGGGAGATTTAGGGGATTAGAGGATGATCTTCAATGGGAGAGTTACAGGAGAAGAGGGCGATCTTCAATGGGAGTGTTAGGAGATTAGAGGGTGATCTTCAATGGGAGAGTTAGGGGATTAGAGGGTGATCGTCAATGGGAGAGATACAGGATTAGAGGGTGATCTTCAATGGGAGAGTTACAGGATTAGAGGGGGATCTTCAATGGGAGAGTTACAGGATTAGAGGGTGATCTTCAATGGGAGAGTTACAGGATTAGAGGGTGATCTTCAATGGGAGAGTTAGAGGATTAGAGGGTGATGTTCTATGGGAGAGTTAGGGGATTAGAGGGCGATCTTCAATGGGAGAGTTAGGGGATTAGAGGGTGATCTTCAATGGGAGAGTTAGGGGATTAGAGGGTGATCTTCAATGGGGGAGTTAGGGGATTAGAGAGTGTTCTTCGATGGGGAGTTATGGGATTAGAGGGTGACTGCAATGGGAGAGTTAGGGGATTAGTGGGTGATCTTCAATGGGAGAGTCAGGGGATTAGAGGGTGATCTTCATTGGGAGAATTAGGGGATTAGAGGGTGATCTTCAGTGGGAGAGTTACAGGATTAGAGGGTGATCTTCAATGGGAGAGTTAGGGGATTAAAGGGTGATCTTCAATGGGAGAGTTAGGGGATTAGAGGTTGATCTTCAAGGGGAGAGTTAGGGGATTAGAGGGTGATCTTCAATGGGAGAGTTAGGGGATTAGAGGGTGATCTTCAATGGGAGAGTTACAGGATTAGAGGGTGATCTTCAATGGGAGAGTTACAGGATTAGAGGGTGATCTTCAATGGGAGAGTTAGGGGATTAGAGGGTGATCTTCAATGGGAGAGTTACAAGATTAGAGGGTGATCTTCAATGGGAGAGTTAGTGGATTAGAGGGTGATCTTCAATGGGAGAGTTAGGGGATTAGAGGGTGATCTTCAATGGGAGAGTTACAGGATTAGAGGGTGATCTTCAATGGGAGAGTTAGGGGATTAGAGGGTGATCTTCAATGGGAGAGTTCGGGGATTAGAGGGTGATCTTCAGTGGGAGAGTTACAGGATTAGAGGGTGATCTTCAAT
>NC_092729.1:86953000-86970500 GCF_047496885.1 Scyliorhinus torazame | reverse complement strand
ACCCCGTGCTGTACCTGTCCTGGGAGAGTTTGATGGGGACAGTGTCGAGGGAGCTTTACTCTGTATCTAACCCCGTGCTGTACCTGTCCTGGGAGTGTTTGATGGGGACAGTGTAGAGGGAGCTTTACTCTGTATCTAACCCCGTGCTGTACCTGTCCTGGGAGTGTTTGATGGGGACAGTGTAGAGGGAGCTTTACTCTGTATCTAACCCTGTGCTGTACCTGTCCTGGGAGTGTTTGATGGGGACAGTGTAGAGGGTGCTTTACTCTGTATCTAACCCCGTGCTGTACCTGTCCTGAGAGTGTTTGATGGGGACAGTGTAGAGGGAGCTTTGCTCTGTATCTAACCCCGTGCTGTACCTGTCCTGGGAGTGTTTGATGGGGACAGTGTAGAGGGAGCTTTACTCTGTATCAAACCCCGTGCTGGACCTGTCCTGGGAGTGTTTGATGGGACGGTGTAGAGGGGGCTTTACTCTGTATCTAACCCCGTGCTGTAACTGTCCTGGGAGTGTTTGATGGGGACAGTGTAGAAGGAGCTTTACTCTGTATCTAACCCGGTGCTGTATCTGTCCTGGGAGTGTTTGATGGGGACAGTGTCGAGGGAGCTTTACTCTGTATCTAACCCCGTGCTGTACCTGTCCTGGGAGTGTTTGATGGGGACAGTGTCGAGGGAGCTTTACTCTGTATCTAACCCCGTGCTGTACCTGTCCTGGGAGTGTTTGATGGGGACAGTGTAGAGGGAGCTTTACTCTGTATCTAACCCCGTGCTGTACCTGCCCTGGGAGTGTTTGATGGGCACAGTGTAGAGGGAGCTTTACTCTGTATCTAACCCCGTGCTGGACCTGTCCTGGGAGTGTTTGATGGGGATAGTGTAGAGGGAGCTTTACTCTGTATCTAACCCCGTGCTGTACCTGTCCTGGGAGTGTTTGATGGGGACAGTGTAGAGGGAGCTTTACTCTGTATCTAACCCCGTGCTGTACCTGTCCTGGGAGTGTTTGATGGGGCTGTGTCGAGGGAGCTTTACTCTGTATCTAACCCCGTGCTGTACCTGTCCTGGGAGTGTTTGATGGGGACAGTGTAGAGGGAGCTTTACTCTGTATTTAACCCCGTGCTGTACCTGCCCTGGGAGTGTTTGATGGGGACAGTGTAGAGGGAGCTTTACTCTGTATCTAACCCCGTGCTGTACCTGTCCTGGCAGTGTTTGATGGGGATAGTGTAGGGGGAGCTGAATTGTCTGTTTTTTTTACAGTCTTGGTGGATTTACACAGAGGGCAAAACTCGGGATCTTTGGAAGCAGTGTGACTACATCAATGTTAACCAGGCCTGGATTTGCTCCGCAATTGATTCTTCCCGGGGTCAAGGTGAGGCCTTTGAATGTACTAGATTAACTCTCCACCATCTTCTCCTGTTCCTGTGTAACAGGCTCGAGGGGCCGAATGGGCCTCCTCCTGTTCCTGTGTAACAGGCTCGAGGGGTTAAATGAGCCTCCTCCTGTTCCTGTGTAACAGGCTCGAGGGGCTGAATGGGCCTCCTCCTGTTCCTGTGTAACAGGCTCGAGGAGGGGGGCTGAATGGGCCTCCTCCTGTTCCTGTGTAACAGGCTCGAGGAGCTGAATGGGCCTCCTCCTGTTCCTGTGTAACAGGCTCGAGCAGGGGGCTGAATGGGCCTCCTCCTGTTCCTGTGTAACAGGCTCGAGGAGGGGGCTGAATGGGCCTCCTCCTGTTCCTGTGTAACAGGCTCGAGGAGGGGGCTGAATGGGCCTCCTCCTGTTCCTGTGTAACAGTCGAGGAGGGGGCTGAATGGGCCTCCTCCTGTTCCTGTGTAACAGCCTCGAGGAGGGGGCTGAATGGGCCTCCTCCTGTTCCTGTGTAACAGGCTCGAGGAGGGGGCTGAATGGGCCTCCTCCTGTTCCTGTGTCACAGGCTCGAGGGGCTGAATGGGCCTCCTCCTGTTCCTGTGTAACAGGCTCGAGGGGTTAAATGAGCCTCCTCCTGTTCCTGTGTAACAGGCTCGAGGAGCTGTATGGGCCTCCTCCTGTTCCTGTGTAACAGGCTCGAGCAGGGGGCTGAATGGGCCTCCTCCTGTTCCTGTGTAACAGGCTCGAGGAGGGGGCTGAATGGGCCTCCTCCTGTTCCTGTGTAACAGACTCGAGGAGGGGGCTCAATGGGCCTCCTCCTGTTCCTGTGTAACAGGCTCGAGGAGGGGGCTGAATGGGCCTCCTCCTGTTCCTGTGTCACAGGCTCGAGGGGCTGAATGGGCCTCCTCCTGTTCCTGTGTAACAGGCTCGAGGAGGGGGCTGAATGGGCCTCCTCCTGTTCCTGTGTAACAGGCTCGAGGAGGGGGCTGAATGGGCCTCCTCATGTTCCTGTGTCACAGGCTCGAGGAGGGGGCTGAATGGGCCTCCTCCTGTTCCTGTGTAACAGGCTCGAGGGGCTGAATGGGCCTCCTCCTGTTCCTGTGTAACAGGCTCGAGGAGGGGGCTGAATGGGCCTCCTCCTGTTCCTGTGTAACAGGCTCGAGGAAGGGCTGAATGGGCCTCCTCCTGTTCCTGTGTAACAGGCTCGAGGGGCTGAATGGGCCTCCTCCTGTTCCTGTGTAACAACCTCGAGGGACTGAATGGGCCTCCTCCTGTTCCTGTGTAACATGCTCGAGCAGGGGGCTGAATGGACCTCCTCCTGTTCCTGTGTAACAGGCTCGAGCAGGGGGCTGAATGGGCCTCCTCCTGTTCCTGTGTAACAGGCTCGAGGAAGGGCTGAATGGGCCTCCTCCTGTTCCTGTGTAACAGGCTCGAGGAGGGGGCTGAATGGGCCTCCTCCTGTTCCTGTGTAACAGGCTCGAGGAGGCTGAATGGGCCTCCTCCTGTTCCTGTGTAACAGGCCCGAGCAGGGGGGCTGAATGGGCCTCCACCTGTTCCTGTGTAACAGGCTCGAGGAGGGGGCTGAAGGTTCTTTACTGAAATTGTGCCTGACTCTGTCTCCTGTAGAATGGCTCCAGGCTTCCCAGGCGTCAATGGTCCTCGCTGTCCTCTTCTCGAGTGCATCATTCTTCATCTTCCTCTGTCAACTCTTCACTTTACGGAATGGAAGCCTCTTCTATGCAACTGGATTGTTCCAAATCTTCGCAGGTTGGTAATCATTGAAGACCAGCCTCTAATCGCCAAACTATTCCATCGAAGATCACTCTCTAATCCCCTAACTCTCCCATTGAAGATCACCCTCTAATCCTGTAACTCTCCAATTGAAGATCACCCTCTAATCCCCTAACTCTCCCATTGAAGATCGCCCTCTAATCCTGTAACTCTCCCATTGAAGATCACCCCCTAATCCCCTAACTCTCCCATTGAAGATCACCCTCTAATCCTGTAACTCTCCCATTGTAGATCACCCTCTAATCCTGTAACTCTCCCATTGAAGATCACCCTCTAATCCCCTAACTCTCCCATTGAAGATCGCCCCCTAATCCTGTAACTCTCCCATTGAAGATCACCCTCTAATCCCCTGACTCTCCCATTGAAGATCACCCTCTAATCCTGTAACTCTCCCATTGAAGATCACCCCCTAATCCCCTAACTCTCCCATTGAAGATCACCCTCTAATCCTGTAACTCTCCCATTGAAGATCACTCTCTAATCCCCTAACTCTCCCATTGAAGATCACCCTCTAATCCCCTAACTCTCCCATTGAAGATCGCCCTCTAATCCTGTAACTCTCCCATTGAAGATCACCCTCTAATCCCCTGACTCTCCCATTGAAGATCACCCTCTAATCCTGTAACTCTCCCATTGAAGATCACCCTCTAATCCCCTAACTCTCCCATTGAAGATCACCCTCTAATCCCCTAACTCTCCCATTGAAGATCACCCTCTAATCCTGTAACTGCCCCATTGAAGATCACCCTCTAATCCCCTAACTCTCCCATTGAAGATCACCCTCTAATCCTGTAACTGCCCCATTGAAGATCACCCTCTAATCCTGTAACCCTCCCATTGAAGATCACCCTCTAATCCCCTAACTCTCCCATTGAAGATCACCCTCTAATCCCCTCACTCTCCCATTGAAGATCACCCTCTAATCCTGTAACTCTCCCATTGAAGATCACCCTCTAATCCCCTAACTCTCCCATTGAAGATCACCCTCTAATCCCCTAACTCTCCCATTGAAGATCACCCTCTAATCCTGTAACTCTCCCATTGAAGATCACCCTCTAATCCTGTAACTCTCCCATTGAAGATCACCCTCTAATCCCCTAACTCTCCCATTGAAGGTCACCCTCTAATCCCCTAACTCTCCCATTGAAGGTCACCCTCTAATCCTGTAACTCTCCCATTGAAGATCACCCTCTAATCCTGTAACTCTCCCATTGAAGATCACCCTCTAATCCCCTAACTCTCCCATTGAAGATCACCCTCTAATCCTGTAACTCTCCCATTGAAGATCCCCTCTAATCCTGTAACTCTCCCATTGAAGATCACCCTCTAATCCCCTAACTCTCCCATTGAAGATCACCCTCTAATCCTGTAACTCTCCCATTGAAGATCCCCTCTAATCCTGTAACTCTCCCATTGAAGATCACCCTCTAATCCTGTAACTCTCCCAATGAAGATCACCCTCTAATCCTGTAACTCTCCCATTGAAGATCACCCTCTAATCCCCTAACTCTCCCATTGAAGATCACCCTCTAACCCTGTAACTCTCCCATTGAAGATCACCCACAAATCCCCTAACTCTCCCATTGAAGATCACCCTCTAATCCCCTAACTCTCCCATTGAAGATCACCCTCTAATCCTGTAACTCTCCCATTGAAGATCACCCTCTAATCCCCTAACTCTCCCATTGAAGATCACCCTCTAACCCTGTAACTCTCCCATTGAAGATCACCCTCTAATCCCCTAACTCTTGCATTGAAGATCACCCTCTAATCCCCTAACTCTCCCATTGAAGATCACCCTCTAATCCCGTAACTCTACCATTGAAGATCACCCTCTAATCCTGTAACTCTCCCATTGAAGATCACCCTCTAATCCCCTGACTCTCCCATTGAAGATCACCCTCTAATCCCCTAACTCTCCCATTGAAGATCACCCTCTAATCCTGTAACTCTCCCATTGAAGATCACCCTCTAATCCCCCAACTCTCCCATTGAAGATCACCCTCTAATCCCCTAACTCTCCCATTGAAGATCACCCTCTAATCCCCTAACTCTCCCATTGAAGATCACCCTCTAATCCCCTAACTCTCCCATTGAAGATCACCCTCTAATCCCCTAACTCTCCCATTGAAGATCACCCTCTAATCCCCTAACTCTCCCATTGAAGATCACCCTCTAATCCCCTAACTCCCCCATTGAAGATCACCCTCTAATCCCCTAACCCTCCCATTGAAGATCATCCTCTAATCCCCTAACTCTCCCATTGAAGATCACCCTCTAATCCCCTAACTCTCCCATTGAAGATCACCCTCTAATCCTGTAACTCTCCCATTGAAGATCACCCTCTAATCCCCTAACTCTCCCATTGAAGATCACCCTCTAATCCCCTAACTCTCCCATTGAAGATCACCCTCTAATCCCCTAACTCACCCATTGAAGATCACCCTCTAATCCCCTAACTCTCCCATTGAAGATCACCCTCTAATCCCCTAACTCTCCCATTGAAGATCACCCTCTAATCCCCTAACTCTCCCATTGAAGATCACCCTCTAATCTCCTAACTCTCCCATTGAAGATCACCCTCTAATCTCCTAACTCTCCCATTGAAGATCACCCTCTAATCCTGTAACTCCCCCATTGAAGATCACCCTCTAATCCCCTAACTCTCCCATTGAAGATCACCCTCTAATCCTGTAACTCCCCCATTGAAGATCACCCTCTAATCCCCTAACTCTCCCATTGAAGATCACCCTCTAATCCTGTAAGTCTCCCATTGAAGATCACCCTATAATCCTGTAACTCTCCCATTCAAGATCACCATCAAATCCCCTAACTCTCCCATTGAAGATCACCCTCTAATCCCCTAACTCTCCCATTGAAGATCACCGTCTAATCCCCTAACTCTCCCATTGAAGATCACCCTCTAATCCCCTAACTCTCCCATTCAAGATCACCATCTAATCCCCTAACTCTCCCATTGAAGATTACCCTCTAATCCCCTAACTCACCCATTGAAGATCCCCTCTAATCCCCGAACTCTCCCATTGAAGATCACCGTCTAATCCCCTAACTCTCCCATTGACGATTACCCTCTAATCCTGTAACTCTCCCATTGAAGATCACCCTCTAATCCTGTAACTCTCCCATTGAAGATCACCCTCTAATCCCCTAACTCTCCCATTGAAGACTACCCTCTAATCCTGTAACCCTCCCATTGAAGATCACCCTCAAATCCTGTAACTCTCCCATTCAAGATCACCATCTAATCCCCTAACTCTCCCATTGAAGATCACCCTCTAATCCTGTAACTCTCCCACTGAAGATCACCCTCTAATCCTGTAACTCTCCCACTGAAGATCACCCTCTAATCCCCTAACTCTCCCATTGAAGATCACCCTCTAATCCTGTAACTCTCCCATTGAAGATCACCCTCTAATCCCCTAACTCTCCCATTGAAGATCACCGTCTAATCCCCTAACTCTCCCATTGACGATTACCCTCTAATCCTGTAACTCTCCCATTGAAGATCACCCTCTAATCCTGTAACTCTCCCATTGAAGATCACCCTCTAATCCCCTAACTCACCCATTGAAGATCACCCTCTAATCCCCTAACTCACCCATTGTAGATCACCCTCTAATCCCCTAACTCTCCCATTGAAGATCACCCTCTAATCCCCTAACTCTCCCATTGAAGATCCCCCTCTAATCCCCTAACTCTCCCATTGAAGATCACCCTCTAATCCTGTAACTCTCCCATTGAAGATCACCCTCTAATCCCCTAACTCTCCCATTGAAGATCACCCTCTAATCCTGTAACTCTCCCATTGAAGACCACCCTCTAATCCCCTAACTCTCCCATTGTAGATCACCCTCTAATCCCCTAACTCTCCCATTGTAGATCACCCTCTAATCCTGTAACTCTCCCATTGAAGATCACCCTCTAATCCCCTAACTCTCCCATTGAAGATCACCCTCTAATCGTGTAACTCTCCCATTGAAGATCACCCTCTAATCCCCTAACCCTCCCATTGAAGATCACCCTCTAATCCCGTAACTCTCCCATTGAAGATCACCCTCTAATCCCCTAACTCTCCCATTGAAGATCAATCTCTAATCCTGTAACTTTCCCTCTGAAGATCACCCTCTAATCCTGCAACTCTCCCTTTGAAGATCACCCTCTAATCTCCTAACTCTCCCATTGAAGATCACCCTCTAATCGTGTAACTCTCCCATTGAAGATCACCCTCTAATCCCCTAACCCTCCCATTGAAGATCACCCTCTAATCCCGTAACTCTCCCATTGAAGATCACCCTCTAATCCCCTAACTCTCCCATTGAAGATCTCCCTCTAATCCCCTAACTTTCCCATTGAAGATCACCCTCTAATCCCCTAACTTTCCAATTGAAGATCACCCTCTAATCCCCTAACACTCCCATTGAAGTTCATCCTCTAATCCTGTAACTCTCCCATTGAAGATCACCCTCTAATCCCCTTCACTCTCCCATCGGAGATCACCTTCTAATCCTGTAACTCTCCCATTGAAGATCACCCTCTAATCCTGTAACTCTCCCATTGAAGATCACCCCCTAATCCCCTAACTCTCCCATCGAAGATCACCCTCTAATCCTGTAACTCCGACATTGAAGATCTCCCTCTAATCCCCTAACTCTCCCATTGAAGATCACCCTCTAATCCTGTAACTCTCCCATTGAAGATCACCCTCTAATCCCCTCACTCTTCCATTGAAGATCACCCTCTAATCTCCTAACTCTCCCATTGAAGATCACCCTCTAATCCCTTCACTCTTCCATTGAAGATCACCCTCTAATCCCATAACTCTCCCATTGAAGAACACCCTCTAATCCCCTAACTCTCCCATTGAAGATCACCCTCTAATCCCCTAATTCTACCATTGAAGATCACACTCTAATCCTGTGATTCTCCCATTGAAGATCACCCTCTAATCCCCTAGTTCTCCCATTGAAGATCACCCTCTAATCCTGTGATTCTCCCATTGAAGATCACCCTCTAATCCTGCAACTCTACCACTGAAGATCAATCTCTAATCCCTTAACTCTCCCAATGAAGATCACCCTCTAAACCTGTAACCCTCCCATTGAAGATCACCCTCTAATCCTGTAACTCTCCCATTGAAGATCACCCTCTAATCCCCAAACTCTCCCATTGAAGATCGCCCACTAATCCTGTAACTCTCCCATTGAAGATCACCCTCTAATCCCCTAACTCTCCCATTGAAGATCACCCTCTAATGCCCTAACTCTCCCCTTGAAGATCACCCTCTAATCCCCTAACTCTCCCATTGAAGATCACCCTCTAATCCTGTAACCCTCCCATTGAAGATCAACCTCTAATCCTGTAACATTCCCATTGAAGATCACCGTCTAACCCCCTAACTCTCGCATTGAAGATCGCCCTCTAATCCTGTAACTCTCCCATTGAAGATCACCCTCTCATCCCCTAACTCTCCCATTGAAGATCACCCCCTAATCCCCTAACTCTCTATTTGAAGATCACCCTCTAATCCCCTAACTCTCACATTGAAGATCACCCTCTATTCCCCTAACTCTCCCATTGAAGAACACCCTCTAATCCTGTAACTCTCCCATTGAAGATCGCCCTCTTATCCTGTAACTCTCCCATTGAAGATCACCCTCTAATCCCTTAACTCTCCCATTGATGATCACCCTCTAATCCTGTAACTCTCCCATTGAAGATCACCCTTTAATCCCCTAACTCTCCCATTGAAGATCACCCTCTAATCCTGTAACTCTCCCATTGAAGATCACCCTCTAATCCTGTAACTCTCCCATTGAAGATCACCCTCTAACCCTGTAACTCTCCCATTGAAGATCACACTCTAACCCTGTAACTCTCCCATTGAAGATCACTCTTTAACCCCTAACACCCCCATTGAAGATCCCCCTCTAATCCCCTAACTCTCCCATTGAAGATCACCCCCTAATCCCGTGACTCTCCCATTGAAGATCACCCTCGAATCCTGTAGCTCTCCCATTGAAGATCAGCCTCTAATCCCCTAACTCTCCCATTGAAGATCACCCTCTAATCCCCTAACTCTCCCATTGAAGATCACCCTCTAATCGTGTAACTCTCCCATTGAAGATCACCCTCTAATCCCCTAACTCTCCCATTGAAGATCACCCTCTAATCCTGTAAATCTCCCATGGACGATCACCCTCTAATCCGCTAACTTTCCAATTGAAGATCACCCTCCAATCTCCTAACACTCCCATTGAAGTTCATCCTCTAATCCGCTAACTCTCCTATTGAAGATAACCCTCTAATCCTGTAACTCATTCATTTAAAATCACCATGTAATCCCCTAACTCTCCCATTGAAGATCACCCTCTAATCCCCTTCACTCTCCCATCGGAGATCACCTTCTAATCCTGTAACTCTCCCATTGAAGATCACCCTCTAATCCCCTAACTCCCCCATCGAAGATCACCCTCTAATCCTGTAACTCCGACATTGAAGATCTCCCTCTAATCTCCTAACTCTCCCATTGAAGATCACCCTCTAATCCCTTAACTCTCCCATTGAAGATCACCCTCTAATCCCCTAACTCTCCCCTTGAAGATCACCCTCTAATCCCCTAACTCTCCCATTGAAGATCACCCTCTAATCCTGTAACCCTCCCATTGAAGATCAACCTCTAATCCTGTAACATTCCCATTGAAGATCACCGTCTAACCCCCTAACTCTCGCATTGAAGATCACCCTCTAATCCTGTAACTCTCCCATTGAAGATCACCCTCTCATCCCCTAACTCTCCCATTGAAGATCACCCCCTAATCCCCTAACTCTCTATTTGAAGATCACCCTCTAATCCCCTAACTCTCACATTGAAGATCACCCTCTAATCCCCTAACTCTCCCATTGAAGAACACCCTCTAATCCTGTAACTCTCCCATTGAAGATCGCCCTCTTATCCTGTAACTCTCCCATTGAAGATCACCCTCTAATCCCTTAACTCTCCCATTGATGATCACCCTCTAATCCTGTAACTCTCCCATTGAAGATCACCCTTTAATCCCCTAACTCTCCCATTGAAGATCACCCTCTAATCCTGTAACTCTCCCATTGAAGATCACCCTCTAATCCTGTAACTCTCCCATTGAAGATCACCCTCTAACCCTGTAACTCTCCCATTGAAGATCACACTCTAACCCTGTAACTCTCCCATTGAAGATCACCCTCTAATCCCCTAACTCTCCCATTGAAGATCACCCTCTAATCCTCTAACTCTCCCATTGAAGATCACTCTTTAACCCCTAACTCCCCCATTGCAGATCCCCCTCTAATCCCCTAACTCTCCCATTGAAGATCACCCCCTAATCCCGTAACTCTCCCATTGAAGGTCACCCTCTAATCCCCTAACTCTCCCATTGAAGATCACCTTCGAATCCTGTAGCTCTCCCATTGAAGATCAGCCTCTAATCCCATAACTCTCCCATTGAAGATCACCCTCTAATCCCCTAACTCTCCCATTGAAGATCACCCTCTAATCCCCTAACTCTCCCATTGAAGATCACCCTCTAATCCCCTAACTCTCCCATTGAAGATCACCCTCTAATCCTGTAACTCTCCCATTGAAGATCACCCTCTAATCCACTTACTCTCCCATTGAAGATCACCCTCTAATCCCCTAACTCTCCCATTGAAGATCACCCTCTAATCGTGTAACTCTCCCATTGAAGATCACCCTCTAATCCCCTAACTCTCCCATTGAAGCTCACCCTCTAATCCTGTAACTCTCCCATGGACGATCACCCTCTAATCCGCTAACTTTCCAATTGAAGATCACCCTCCAATCTCCTAACACTCACATTGAAGTTCATCCTCTAATCCGCTAACTCTCCTATTGAAGATAACCCTCTAATCCTGTAACTCATTCATTTAAAATCACCATGTAATCCCCTAACTCTCCCATTGAAGATCACCCTCTAATCCCCTTCACTCTCCCATCGGAGATCACCTTCTAATCCTGTAACTCTCCCATTGAAGATCACCCTCTAATCCCCTAACTCTCCCATTGAAGATCACCGTCTAATCCCCAAACTCTCCCATTGAAGATCGCCCACTAATCCTGTAACTCTCCCATTGAAGATCACCCTCTAATCCCCTAACTCTCCCATTGAAGATCACCCTCTAATCCGCTAACTCTCCCATTGAAGATCACCCTCTAATCCCCAAACTCTCCCATTGAAGATCGCCCACTAATCCTGTAACTCTCCCATTGAAGATCACCCTCTAATCCCCTAACTCTCCCATTGAAGATCACCCTCTAATCCCCTAACTCTCCCCTTGAAGATCACCCTCTAATCCCCTAACTCTCCCATTGAAGATCACACTCTAATCCTGTAACCCTCCCATTGAAGATCAACCTCTAATCCTGTAACATTCCCATTGAAGATCACCCTCTAATCCTGTAACCCTCCCATTGAAGATCAACCTCTAATCCCCTAACTCTCCCATTGAAGATCACACTCTAATCCTGTAACCCTCCCATTGAAGATCAACCTCTAATCCTGTAACATTCCCATTGAAGATCGCCCTCTAATTCTGTAACTCTCCCATTGAAGATCACCCTCTAATCCTGTAACTCTCCCATTGAAGATCACCCTCTCATCCCCTAACTCTCCCATTGAAGATCACCCCCTAATCCCCTAACTCTCTATTTGAAGATCACCCTCTAATCCCCTAACTCTCCCATTGAAGATCACCCTCTAATCCCCTAAATCTCCCATTGAAGAACACCCTCTCATCCTGTAACTCTCCCATTGAAGATCACCCTCTAATCCCCTAACCCTCCCATTGAAGATCACCCTCTAATCCCCTAACTCTCCCATTGAAGATCACCCTCTAATCCCCTAACTCTCCCATTGAAGATCACCCTCTAATCCCCAAACTCTCCCATTGAAGATCACACTCTAATCCTGTAACTCTCCCATTGAAGAACACCCTCTTATCCTGTAACTCTCCCATTGAAGGTCACCCTCTAATCCCCTAACTCTCCCATTGAAGATCACCCTCTAACCCTGTAACTCTCCCATTGAAGATCACACTCTAACCCTGTAACACTCCCATTGAAGATCACTCTTTAACCCCTAACTCCCCCATTGAAGATCCCCCTCTAATCCCCTAACTCTCCCATTGAAGATCACCCTCAAATCCTGTAACTCTCCCATTGAAGATCAGCCTCTAATCCCCTAACTCTCCCATTGAAGATCACCCTCTAATCCCCTAACTCTCCCATTGAAGATCACCCTCTAATCCTGTAACTCTCCCATTGAAGATCACCCTCTAATCCTGTAACTCTCCCATTGACGATCACCCTCTAATCCTGTAACTATCCCACTGAAGATCACCTTCTAATCCCCTAACTCTCCCATTGAAGATCTCCCTCTAATCCTGTAACTCTCCCATTGTAGATCATCCACTAATCCTGTAACTCTCCCACTGAAGATCACCCTCTAATCCGCTAACTTTCCAATTGAAGATCACCCTCCAATCCCCTAACACTCCCATTGAAGATAACCCTCTAATCCTGTAACTCTCCCATGTAAAATCACCCTGTAATCCCCTAACTCTCCCATTGAAGATCACCCTCTAATCCCCTTCACTCTCCCATCGGAGATCACCTTCTAATCCTGTAACTCTCCCATTGAAGATCACCGTCTAATCCCCTAACTCCCCCATCGAAGATCACCCTCTAATCCTGTAACTCCGACATTGAAGATCTCCCTCTAATCTCCCAACTCTCCCATTGAAGATCACCCTCTAATCCCCTCACTCTTCCATTGAAGGTCACCCTCTAATCCCCTAACTCTCCCATTGAAGATCATCCTCTAATCCCCTAACTCTCCCACTGAAGATCACCCCCTAATCCCCTAACTCTCCCATTGAAGATCACCCTCTAATCCTGTAACTCTCCCACTGAAGATCACCCTCTAATCCCCTAACTCTCCCATTGAAGATCACACTCTAATCCCCTAACTCTCCCATTGAAGATCACCCTCTAATCCTGTAACTCTCCTATTGAAGATCACCCTCTAATCCTGTCACTCTCCCATTGAAGATCATCCTCAAATCCCCTAACTCTCGCAGTGTAGATCACCCTCTAATCCCCTAACTCTCCCATTGAAGATCACACTCTATCCCCTAACTCTCCCACTGAAGATCACCCTCTAATCCTGTAACTCTCCCATTGAAGATCATCCTCTAATCCCCTAACTATCCCATTGAAGATCACCCTCTAATCCTGTAACTCTCCCATTGAAGATCGCCCTCTAATCCCCTAACTCTCCCATTGAAGATCACCCTCTAATCCCCTAACTCTCCCATTGAAGATCACCCTCTAATCCCCTAACTCTCCCACTGAAGATCACCCTCTAATCCCCTAACTCTCCCATTGAAGATCACCCTCTAATCCCCTAACTCTCCCATTGAAGATCATCCTCTAATCCTGTAACTCTCCCATTGAAGATCACCCTTTAATCCCCTAACTCTCCCATTGAAGATCATCCTCTAATCCCCGAACCCTCCCATTGAAGATCACCCTCTAATCCTGTAACTCTCCCATTGAAGATCACCCTCTAATCCCGTAACTCTCCCATTGAAGATCACGCTCTAATCCCCTAACACTCCCATTGAAGATCACCCTCTAATCCCCGAACTCTCCCATTGAAGATCACCCTCTAATCCCCTAACTCTCCCATTGAAGATCACCCTCTAATCCCCTAACTCTCCCATTGAAGATCACCCTCTAATCCCCTAACTCTCCCATTGAAGATCACCCTCTAATCCCCTAACTCTCCCATTGAAGATCACCCTCTAATCCCGTAACTCTCCCATTGACGATCACGCTCTAATCCCCTAACACTCCCATTGAAGATCACCCTCTAATCCCCGAACTCTCCCATTGAAGATCACCCTCTCATCCCCTAACTCTCCCATTGAAGATCACCCTCTAATCCTGTAACTTTCCCCTTGAAGATCACCCTCTAATCCCCTAACTCTCCCATTGAAGATCACCCTCTAATCCCCTAACTCTCCCATTGAAGATCACCCTCTAATCCCCTAACACTCCCATTGAAGATCACCCTCTAATCCCCGAACTCTCCCATTGAAGATCACCCTCTAATCCCCTAACTCTCCCATTGAAGATCACCCTCTAACCCCCTAACACTCCCATTGAAGATCACCCTCTAATCCCCTAACTCTCCCATTGAAGATCACCCTCTAATCCCGCAACTCTCCCATTGAAGATCACGCTCTAATCCCCTAACACTCCCATTGAAGATCACCCTCTAATCCCCGAACTCTCCCATTGAAGATCACCCTCTCATCCCCTAACTCCCCCATTGAAGATCACCCTCTAATCCTGTAACTCTGCCATTGAAGATCACCCTCTAATCCTGTAACACTCCCATTGAAGATCACCCTCTAATCCCCTAACTCTGCCATTGAAGATCACCCTCTAATCCTGTAACTCTCCCATTGAAGATCACACTCTAATCCCCTAACTCTCCCATTGTAGATCACCCTCTAATCCTGTAACTTTCCCCTTGAAGATCACCCTCTAATCCTGTAACTCTCCCATTGAAGATCACCCTCTAATCCCCTAACTCTCCCATTGAAGATCACCCTCTAATCCCCTAACTCTCCCATTGAAGATCACCCTCTAATCCTGTAACTCTCCCATTGAAGATCACCCTCTAATCCCCTAACTCTCCCATTGAAGATCACCCTCTAATCCCTGAACTCTCCCATTTAAGATCACCCTCTAATCCTGTAACTCTCCCATTGAAGATCACCCTCCAATCCTGTAACTCCCCCATTGAAGATCACCCTCTAATCCCCGAACTCTCCCATTGAAGATCACCCTCTAATCCCCGAACTCTCCCATTGAAGATCACCCTCTAATCCCCGAACTCTCCCATTGAAGATCACCCTCTAATCCCCTAACTCTCCCATTGAAGATCACCCTCTAATCCCCGAACTCTCCCATCAATATTCATTTCTCTTGCTCTGTCTCTGCAGGTCTTTGTGTAATGACTGGCGCACTAATCTTCACTCTCCATGTGGAGGAAATGCACGAGGATCTCTCGGGAAACTATGGCTACAGCTACATCTTGGCGTGGGTCTCGTTCCCAATCACTCTGGGCAGTGGGGTCATGTACATCCATCTCCGCAAGTTGCAGTAATCTCCGCCCCAAGGCCGAAGCCTGACCGGCAGCCTCGAACTCACACACTCTCCCTCTCTCCATTCCCTCAGACACAGAATCCCCACTAACTCCATAATCCAGGCCCACACTCCCCCCAGTGCCAGTACTGAGGGAGTGCCGCACTGTCAGAGGGTCAGTACTGAGGGAGTGCCGCACTGTCAGAGGGTCAGTACTGAGGGAGTGCTGCACTGTCAGAGGGTCAGTACTGAGGGAGCCCCGCACTGTCAGAGGGTCAGTACTGAGGGAGTGCCGCACTGTCAGAGGGTCAGTACTGAGGGAGTGCTGCACTGTCAGAGGGTCAGTACTGAGGGAGTGCCGCACTGTCAGAGGGTCAGTACTGAGGGAGTGCCGCACTGTCAGAGGGTCAGTACTGAGGGAATGCCGCACTGTCAGAGGGTCAGTACTGAGGGAGTGCCGCACTGTCAGAGGGTCAGTACTGAGGGAATGCCGCACTGTCAGAGGGTCAGTACTGAGGGAGCGCCGCACTGTCAGAGGGTCAGTACTGAGGGAGTGCTGCACTGTCAGAGGGTCAGTACTGAGGGAATGCCGCACTGTCAGAGGGTCAGTACTGAGGGAGCGCCGCACTGTCAGAGGGAGATGTTTATACTCCAGGATTTGAGCTCCATAATCCAGGCCGACACTCCCCCCGGTGCCAGTACTGAGGGAGCGCTGCACTGTCAGAGGGAGATGTTTATACTCCAGGATTTGAGCTCCATAATCCAGACTGACACTCCCCCCAGTGCCAGTACTGAGGGAGCGCTGCACTGTCGGAGGGAGATGTATATACTCTAGGATTTGAGCTCCAAAATCCAGGCCCACACTCCCCCCGGTGCCAGTACTGAGGGAGCGCTGCTCTGTCGGAGGGAGATGTCTATACTCTAGGGTTTGAGCTCCATAATCCAGGCCGACACTCCCCCCCCCGGTGCCAGTACTGAGGGAGCGCTGCACTGTCGGAGGGAGATGACTATACTCTAGGATTTGAGCTCCATAATCCAGGCCGACACTCCCCCCCGGTGCCAGTACTGAGGGAGCGCTGCACTGTCGGAGGGAGATGTATATACTCTAGGATTTGAGCTCCATAATCCAGGCCCACACTTCCCCCGGTGCCAGTACTGAGGGAGCGCTGCACTGTCGGTGGGAGATGTATATACTCTAGGATTTGAGCTCCATAATCCAGGCCCACACTTCCCCCGGTGCCAGTACTGAGGGAGCGCTGCACTGTCGGAGGTCGATGTCTATACTCTAGGATTTGAGCATCATAATCCAGGCCCACACTCCCCCCGGTGCCAGTGCTGAGGGAGCGCGGCACTGTCGGAGGGAGATGTCTATACTCTAGGATTTGAGCGCTATAATCCAGGCCGACACTCCCCCCGGTGCCAGTACTGAGGGAGCGCTGCACTGTCGGAGGGAGATGTATATACTCTAGGATTTGAGCGCTATAATCCAGGCCGACACTCCCCCCGGTGCCAGTACTGAGGGAGCGCCGCACTGTCGGAGGTAGATGTCTATACTCTAGGATTTGAGCGCTATATTCCAGGCCGACACTCCCCTCGGTGCCAGTACTGAGGGAGCGCTGCACTGTCAGAGGGAGATGTTTATACTCTAGGATTTGAGCGCTATAATCCAGGCCCACACTCCCCCCGGTGCCAGTACTGAGGGAGCGCTGCACTGTCGGAGATAGATGTATACACTCTAGGATTTGAGCTCCATAATCGACGCCGACACTCCCCCAGTGCCAGTATTGAGGGAGCGCCGCACTGTCGGAGGGAGATGTATACACTCTAGGATTTGAGCTCCATAATCCAGGCCGACACTCTCCCCGGTGCCAGTATTGAGGGAGCGCCGCACTGTTGGAGGTAGATGTATATACTCTAGGATTTGAGTGCTATTATCCAGTCCGACACTCCCCCCGGTGCCAGTACTGAGGGAGCGCTGCACTGTCGGAGGGAGATGTATATACTCTAGGATTTGAGCTCCATAATCCAGGCCGACACTCCCCCCGGTGCCAGTATTGAGGGAGCGCCGCACTGTCGGAGGTAGATGTCTATACTCTAGGATTTGAGCTCCATAATCCAGGCCCA
>NC_092729.1:86878000-86898000 GCF_047496885.1 Scyliorhinus torazame | reverse complement strand
AGACTCACACACACTCTCTCACACACTCTCTCACACACTCTCTCACACTATATCTCACACACTCTCTCTCACGCACTCTCTCACACTCTCTCACACACTCTCTCACACACTCACTCACACTCTCTCACACACTCTCACACACACTCTCTCACACACACACTCTCACACTCTCTCACACACTCTCTCTCTCACACACACTCTCTCACACCCTCTCTCTCACACACACTCTCTCACACACCCGCTCACACACACTCTCTCACACTCTCTCACACACTCTCTCACACTCTCACACACTCTCTCACACCCACCTTCACACTCTGTCTCACACACAGACACACACACTCTCACACACACTCTCTCACACACACTCTCTCACACTCTCTCACACACACTCTCACACACTCTCACACACTCTCACACTCTCACACCCACCTTCACACTCTCTCTCACACACAGACCCACCCACTCTCACACACACTCTCTCAGACACTCTCTCACACTATCTCTCACACACTCTCTCTCACACACTCTCTCACACACACTCTTACACACTCTCTCACACACTCACACTCTCTCACACACACTCTCTCACACACACACTCTCATACTCTCTCACACACTCTCTCACACACACTCTCACACTCTCTCTCTCACACACACTCTCACACACTCTCACACACACTCTCTCACACACTCTCTCACACACTCTCTCACACACTCTCTCCCACACTCTCTCGCTCACACACACTCTCTCACACACACACTCGCTCACTCACAGACTCACACTCTCTCACACACACATTCTCACTATATCTCACACACTCTCTCTCACGCACTCTCTCACACTCTCTCACACACTCTCTCACACACTCACTCACACTCTCTCACACACTCTCACACACACTCTCTCACACACACACTCTCACACTCTCTCACACACTCTCTCTCTCACACACACTCTCTCACACCCTCTCTCTCACACACACTCTCTCACACACCCGCTCACACACACTCTCTCACACTCTCTCACACACTCTCTCACACTCTCACACACTCTCTCACAGCCATCTTCACACTCTGTCTCACACACAGACACACACACTCTCACACACACTCTCTCACACACACTCTCTCACACTCTCTCACACACACTCTCACACACTCTCACACACTCTCACACTCTCACACCCACCTTCACACTCTCTCTCACACACAGACCCACCCACTCTCACACACACTCTCTCAGACACTCTCTCACACTATCTCTCTCACACTCTCTCTCACACACTCTCTCACACACACTCTTACACACTCTCTCACACACTCACACTCTCTCACACACACTCTCTCACACACACACTCTCATACTCTCTCACACACTCTCTCACACACACTCTCACACTCTCTCTCTCACACACACTCTCACACACTCTCACACACACTCTCTCACACACTCTCTCACACACACTCTCACACACTCTCTCACACACTCTCTCCCACACTCTCTCGCTCACACACACTCTCTCACACACACACTCGCTCACTCACACACTCACACTCTCTCATACACACATTCTCTCACACACATGCTCTCTCACACACTCACACTCTCTCTCTCACACACACACTTACACTCTCTCTCTCACCCACACACACTCTCTCACACACACTCTCTCACACACACACATTCTCTCTCACACACTCTCTCTCTCTCACACACCCTGTCTCACTCTCACACACACTCTCTCACTCTCACACACACTCTCTCACACACACACATTCTCTGACACACACACTCTCTCACTCACACACTCACACTCTCTCACACACACATTCTCTCACACACACACACGCTCTCTCACACACTCACACTCTCTCTCTCACATACACACTTGCACACACACACACACACACTCACCCACACACACTCTCGTGCACACACACTCTCTCTCACACTCACTTTCTCTCACACACACTCTCTCACACACACTCTCACACTCTCTCACACACTCTCTCACACTCTCTCTCTCTCATTCTCTCTCACACTCTCTCTCACACCCTCTCACACACACTCTCTCTCACACACACTCTTGCTCACTCACACACTCACTCTCTCTCACACACCCTCTCTCTCTCACACACCCTCTCTCTCTCACACACTCTCTCGCTCACACACACTCGCCCACACACACACTCTCTCTCTAACACACACTCTCACACCCTCTCTCACACACACTCTCTCACACACTCTCTCCCTCTCTCTCACACACACTTTCGCTCACACACACTCGCTCACACACACACTCACTCTCTCTCACACACACACTCTCTCACACTCACTGTCTCACACACTCTGTCACACACTCATACACTCTCTGACACTGACACACTCTCTCACACTCACACTCTCTCACACACCACACTCTCTCTCACACACTCTCTCTCACACACACACTTGCACACACTCACACACTCTCTCACACACACACATTCTCTCACACACACACACGCTCTCTCACACACTCACTCTCTCTCTCTCACACACACACTTGCGCACACACACTCACACACTCACACTCTCTATCTCACACACACATTCTCTCACACACACACACACGCTCTCTCACACACTCACACTCTCTCTCTCACACACACACACTTGCACACACACACACTCTCCCACACACACTCTCTCTCACACACACTCTCTCTCACACACTCTCTCTCACACACTCTCTCTCACACACTCTCTCTCACACACTCTCTCTCACACACTCTCTCACACACACTCTCTCACACACTCTCTCACACACTCTCTCTCACACACACTCTCTCTCACACTCTCTCTCACACACTCTCTCTCTCACACTCTCTCTCACACACTCTCTCTCTCACACTCTCTCTCTCTCACACACTCTCTCTCCCACACACACTCTCTCACACTCTCTCTCACACTCTCTCTCACACACTCTCTCACACACACTCTCTCATACACACTCTCTCACTCACACACTCTCTCACACACTCTCTCTCACACACACACACCCTCTCACACACCCTCTCACACACACACTCACACACTGTCTCTCACACCCACACTCTCTCACACTCACTCTCTCTCACACACTCTCACACTCTCCCTCACACTGGCATACACACTCTCTCACACACACTCTCTCTTTTCCACACTCTCACACGCTAGATAGTGTACACACAAGGCTTGTGACTTTGTAACCGAAGAATTATTAATATGGGAAAGAGCACAAAATGGCTGTTTGCTGATGCTCCTGAACGATCATTCGCTGGGTTCAGTGACAAACTGTACAAACATCCTCATTGATAGGGACCCCCACGTGGGTATTTCTCGGGAGTATTTTAACAGTCGCTGATAACGGCTTCACAGGACAGTGTGCACAGTGTATGGAGACTTGGGCGGAGAGACGGCAGATGGAGTTTAATCCGGACAAATGTGAGGAAATGCATTTTGGAAGGGCAATATACAGTATACGGGTAGGGAATATACAGTGAATGGTAGAACCCTCAAGAGTATTGAAAGTCAAAGAGATCTAGGAGTACAGGTCCACAGGTCACTGAAAGGGGCAACACAGGTGGAGAAGGTAGTCAAGAAGGCATACGGCATGCTTGCCTTCATTGGCCGGGGCATTGAGTATAAGAATTGGCAAGTCATGTTGCAGCTGTATAGAACCTTAGTTAGGCCACACTTGGAGTATAGTGTTCAATTCTGGTCGCCACACTACCAGAAGGATGTGGAGGCTTTAGAGAGGGTGCAGAAGAGATTTACCAGAATGTTGCCTGGTATGGAGGGCATTAGCTATGAGGAGCGGTTGAATAAACTCGGTTCGTTCTCACTGGAACGAAGGAGGTTGAGGGGCGACCTGATAGAGGTCTACAAAATTATGAGGGGCATAGACAGAGTGGATAGTCAGAGGCTTTTCCCCAGGGTAGAGGGGTCAATTACTAGGGGGCAGAGGTTTAAGGTGCGAGGGGCAAGGTTTAGAGGAGATGTACGAGGCAAGTTTTTTACACAGAGGGTAGTGGGTGCCTGGAACTCACTACCGGAGGAGGTGGTGGAAGCAGGGACGATAGGGACATTTAAGGGCCATCTTGACAAATACATGAATAGGGCGGGAATGGAGGGATACGGACCCAGGAAGTGTAGAAGATTGTAGTTTATCGGGCAGCATGGTCGGCACGGGCTTGGAGGGCCGAAGGGCCTGTTCCTGTGCTGTACATTTCTTTGTTCTTTGTTCCATGCGCAATAGCTCAGAGAGTCCAGATAAGGCAGGAGTCAAGTTTATGTTAGCTGTGAGTGACTTCAGTCTGACGTTAGGGGGCTGGTAAGACACCGACGCACTTCAACCGTGTGTGTGAGGACGGGAACCCGCCGTTTTGGCCTGGCTGAGAATAGCAGGGGGGGGGGGGGGGGAATCGCCGTTTCGGGTGTCTCCGGCCCGCGCCCATCCCCGTACTCGGACAGGTTTCATAACATAGAACATGGAAAATACAGCACAGAACAGGCCCTTCGGCCCACGATGTTGTGCCGAACCTTTGTCCTAGATTAATCATAGATTATCATTGAATTTACAGTGCAGAAGGAGGACATTCGGCCCTTTGAGTCTGCACTGGCTCTTGGAAAGAGCACCCTACCCAAACTCAACACCTTCACCCAACACCAAGGGCAATTTGGACACTAAGGGCAATTTATCATTGGCCAATCCACCTAACCCGCACATCTTTGGACTGTGGGAGGAAACCGGAGCACCCGGAGGAAACCCACGCAGACACGGGGAGGACGTGCAGACTCCGCACAGACAGTGACCCAAGCCGGAATCGAACCTGGGACCCTGGATCTGTGAAGCAATTGTGCTATCCACAATGCTACCGTGCTGCCCTTAAGAACAAATAAATATACACTATATCATTTTACCGTAATCCATGTACCTATCCAATAGCTGCTTGAAGGTCCCTAATGTTTCCGACTCAACTACTTCCACAGGCAGTGCATTCCATGCCCCCACTACTCTCTGGGTAAAGAACCTACCTCTGATATCCCTCCTATATCTTCCACCTTTCACCTTAAATTTATGTCCCCTTGTAATGGTGTGTTCCACCTGGGGAAAAAGTCTCTGACTGTCTCCTCTATCTATTCCCCTGATCATCTTATAAACCTCTGTCAAGTCGCCCCTCATCCTTCTCCGCTCTAATGAGAAAAGGCCCAGCACCCTCAACCTTTCCTCGTAAGACCTACTCTCCATTCCAGGCAACATCCTGGTAAATCTTCTTTGCACCTTTCCCAAAGCTTCCACATCCTTCCTAAAATGAGGCGACCAGAACTGTACACAGTACTCCAAATGTGGCCTTACCAAAGTTTTGTACAGCTGCATCATCACCTCATGGCTCTTAAATTCAATCCCTCTGTTAATGAACGCGAGCACACCATAGGCCTTCTTCACAGCTCTATCCACTTGAGTGGCAACTTTCAAAGATGTATGAACATAGACCCCAAGGTCTCTCTGCTCCTCCACATTGCCAAGAACTCTACCGTTAACCCTGTATTCCGCATTCATATTTGTCCTTCCAAAATGGACAACCTCACACTTTTCAGGGTTAAACTCCATCTGCCACTTCTCAGCCCAGCTCTGCATCCTATCTATGTCTCTTTGCAGCCGACAACAGCCCTCCTTACTATCCACAACTCCACCAATCTTCGTATCGTCTGCAAATTTACTGACCCACCCTTCAACTCCCTCATCCAAGTCATTAATGAAATTCGAAATTCCTCCTCATTCGGAGGAGGCCGGCGAACTCTCCCCGGGTCCCTTCCTCCGACCCTCGGGCGGCGCACTTGACCTTCTGCCAGGCGGAGCAGGCTTCAAGTGAAGTTACTGTGGAAAGCCCCTCGTCGCCACATCCCGGCGCCTGTTCGGGGGGGGGCCAGTACGGGAATCGAACCGCGCTGCTGGCCTGCCCTGGTCCGCTTTCGAAGCCCAGCGATTTAGCCCCGTGTGCTAAACCAGCCCCGAGGGTGGGTCAGTAAATTTGCTGATGATTGGTGGGGTCGTGGACGAGGAGGAGGGCTGTTGGAGGCAGCAAAGAGACATCGATAGGATGCAGAGCTGGGCCGAGAAGCGGCAGATGGAGTTTAACCCTGATAAGTGCGAGGTGGGACAAATTTGAACGCGGATTACAGGGTCAACGGCCGGGTTCTGAGGAAGGTGGAGGAACAGAGAGATCTCGGGGTTCAGGTCCACAGATCTCTGAAGGTTGCCACTCCAGTGGATAGAGCCATGAAGAAGGCCTATAGTGTGTTAGCGTTTATTAACAGGGGGCTTGAGTTTAAGAGCCGCGGGGTTATGCTGCAACTGTACAGGACCCTGGTGAGACCACATTTGGAGTATTGTGTGCAGTTCTGGTCACCTCATTATAGGAAGGATGTGGAGGCATTGGAAAGGGTGCAAAGGAGATTTACCAGGATGCTGCCTGGATTGGAGGATAGGTCTTATGAGGAAAGGTTGAGGGATTGGAGGATAGGTCTTATGAGGAAAGGTTGAGGGATTGGAGGATAGGTCTTATGAGGAAAGGTTGAGGGATTGGAGGATAGGTCTTATGAGGAAAGGTTGAGGGATTGGAGGATAGGTCTTATGAGGAAAGGTTGAGGGATTGGAGGATAGGTCTTATGAGGAAAGGTTGAGGGATTGCAGGAAAGGTCTTATGAGGAAAGGTTGAGGGATTGGAGGATAGGTCTTATGAGGAAAGGTTGAGGGATTGGAGGATAGGTCTTATGAGGAAAGGTTGAGGGATTGGAGGATAGGTCTTATGAGGAAAGGTTGAGGGATTGGAGGATAGGTCTTATGAGGAAAGGTTGAGGGATTGGAGGATAGGTCTTATGAGGAAAGGTTGAGGGATTGGAGGATAGGTCTTATGAGGAAAGGTTGAGGGATTGGAGGATAGGTCTTATGAGGAAAGGTTGAGGGATTGCAGGAAAGGTCTTATGAGGAAAGGTTGAGGGATTGGAGGATAGGTCTTATGAGGAAAGGTTGAGGGATTGGAGGATAGGTCTTATGAGGAAAGGTTGAGGGATTGGAGGATAGGTCTTATGAGGAAAGGTTGAGGGATTGGAGGATAGGTCTTATGAGGAAAGGTTGAGGGATTGGAGGGTGGGTCTTATGAGGAAAGGTTGAGGGATTGGAGGGTGGGTCTTATGAGGAAAGGTTGAGGGATTGGAGGATAGGTCTTATGAGGAAAGGTTGAGGGATTGGAGGATAGGTCTTATGAGGAAAGGTTGAGGGATTGGAGGGTGGGTCTTATGAGGAAAGGTTGAGGGATTGGAGGATAGGTCTTATGAGGAAAGGTTGAGGGATTGGAGGATAGGTCTTATGAGGAAAGGTTGAGGGATTGGAGGATAGGTCTTATGAGGAAAGGTTGAGGGATTGGAGGGTGGGTCTTATGAGGAAAGGTTGAGGGATTGGAGGATAGGTCTTATGAGGAAAGGTTGAGGGATTGGAGGATAGGTCTTATGAGGAAAGGTTGAGGGATTGGAGGGTGGGTCTTATGAGGAAAGGTTGAGGGATTGGAGGATAGGTCTTATGAGGAAAGGTTGAGAGATTGGAGGGTGGGTCTTATGAGGAAAGGTTGAGGGATTGGAGGACAGGTCTTATGAGGAAAGGTTGAGGGATTGGAGGATAGGTCTTATGAGGAAAGGTTGAGGGATTGGAGGGTGGGTCTTATGAGGAAAGGTTGAGGGATTGGAGGATAGGTCTTATGAGGAAAGGTTGAGGGATTGGAGGATAGGTCTTATGAGGAAAGGTTGAGGGATTGGAGGATAGGTCTTATGAGGAAAGGTTGAGGGATTGGAGGATAGGTCTTATGAGGAAAGGTTGAGGGATTGGAGGGTGGGTCTTAAGAGGAAAGGTTGAGGGATTGGAGGATAGGTCTTATGAGGAAAGGTTGAGGGATTGGAGGGTGGGTCTTATGAGGAAAGGTTGAGGGATTGGAGGATAGGTCTTATGAGGAAAGGTTGAGGGATTGGAGGGTGGGTCTTATGAGGAAAGGTTGAGGGATTGGAGGATAGGTCTTATGAGGAAAGGTTGAGGGATTGGAGGGTGGGTCTTATGAGGAAAGGTTGAGGGATTGGAGGATAGGTCTTATGAGGAAAGGTTGAGGGATTGGAGGATAGGTCTTATGAGGAAAGGTTGAGGGATTGGAGGATAGGTCTTATGAGGAAAGGTTGCGGGATTGGAGGATAGGTCTTATGAGGAAAGGTTGAGGGAGCGAGGGCTTTTCTCTTTGGAGCGGAGGAGGATGAGAGGCGACTTAATAGAGGTTTATAAGATAATGAGGGGGACAGATAGAGTGGACGTTCAGAGACTATTTCCTCGGGTAGGTGTAGCTGTTACGAGGGGGCATAACGATAAGGTTCGGGGTGGGAGATATAGGAGGGATGTCCGAGGTAGGTTCTTTACTCAGAGAGTGGTTAGGGTGTGGAGTGGACTGCCTGCTGTCCATTCCACTTGAGGAACCTTCAAGCGGTTATTGGATAGGGACATGGAGCTCACCAGAATGACAGGGAGTGGCTTCATCTTGGTTTCGGACAAAGCTCAGCACATCGAGGGCCGAAGGGCCTGTTCTGTGCTGTACTGTCCTATTGGTCACAATTGAGAGTCATTCAAAAGTCCTATTCTCCAATCAGTCCGGCCGGTCGAGGGCTCGCAGAGAGGCGACTTGTAGGCAAGTGAAACTTTCAAACCAACACAGAAGTAGTTTTCTTGTTTCGGCGAACAGCTCGCGATAGCTTGAAAAGTCAAGTCTGAAAATGAAATAGGAAAGACAGGGGGCGGGATCCTCCGTAATCGGCGCGATGTCCGCCGCCGGGCGCCAAAAACGGCGCGGATCAGTCGGGCATCGCGCCGCCCCAGAGGTGCGGAATCCTCCGCGTCTTGCGGGGGGGGGGGGGTGGGGGGGTCCGAGCCCTCACCTGGAGGGGCTAGGCCCGCGCCGGACTGATTTCCGCCCCCCGCCGAATATCCGCTGCCGGAGAATTAGGCAACCGGCGGGGGCGGGATTGACGCCAGCCCAGGGAGTCAGCGAACGGTAAGTCAACATGTGACTCATGAAAGTCAGAGAGAGAGAGACGAGCAAAGCATTTCCGATTTTAGCCATCGATCGACACCGCAATGCAATCCTAATTGGTTTGGATTAACATCGAATGAGTTTGATCTGAGGGGTAGTCGTCACATTAAGCGTACCAGCCTCTCCCCGAACCAGGCGCCGGAATGTGGCGACTAGGGGCTGTTCACAGTAACTCCATTCGAAGCCTACTTGCGACAATAAGCGATTTTAAAAAAACCAAAGCCCTGCCCTCTCCTTGGTCACGTTATCTTGCAGACGTATTTGTTAGCTGAATAAGAATGCTGTTTTAATCCAGCAGTTGTTGTGAGCTGCACTAGGCTGGGCCTCGCGCAGGAGGAGACGGAGGTCGCCCTGCTCAGGGCTTGGCTCCAGAGGCCCCCCCCCCCCCCCATCTGTCCCCAGCCCGTCCTCCCATTTCCGCCTGGCCCCGCCCGCTCGAGTCCGGGCTCCGCCCAGGAACTGCCCGTATGTTTTCCCACATAGCCCCCCCTTTCTCGTTGCTTGTGCCTAATCAGAGCCTCGAGTAGTGTGCTTCCTGGGGCCCCCGCCCTACCCCACTGTCTCTTTGCGGAGGAAGTGTTTCAATTGGAGGTGTCTCATGTCCTGTCCTTCTGCGAGCCTCCACTGGTTATGTCGAAGTACATTTAAGAAATGGGTCTTTATAAGTGGATGAACAAAGAACGACATAAATTACAGCCCGGGAACATGCCCTTCGGCCCTCCCAGCCTGCGCCGATCCAGATCCTCGATCTAAAACTGTCGCCTATTTTCCCAAGGATCTACTTCCCTCTGTTCCCCCGCCCGTTCATATATCTGCCTAGACACATCTTGAATGAGGCTATCGTGCCCGCCTCTACCACCTCCGCTGGCCAAGCGTTCCAGGCACCCTCTGCGTCAAAAACTTTCCCCGCACATCTCCCTTAAACTTTCCCCCTCTCACCTTGAAATCGGGACCCCCTGTAATTGGCACCCCCGCTCTTGGAAAAAGCTTGTTGCTCTCCCCCCCCCCCCCTGTCCATGCCTCTCAGAATTTTGTAGACCCCAATCAGGTCCCCCCCTCAACCTCCGTCTTTCCAACGGAAGCAATCCTAGTCTACTCAACCTCTCTTCCGAGCTAGCGCCCTCCAGACCAGGCCACATCCTGGTGAACCTCCTCTGCACCCTCTCTAAAGCATCCACATCCTCCTGGTAATGTGGCGACCAGAACTGTACACAGTGTTCCAAAGTCCTATACAACTGTAACATAACCTGCCGACTCTTGTACTCAATACCCCGTCCGATGAAGGCAAGCATGCTGTATGCCTTCTTGACCACTCTGTCGACCTGCGTTGCCACCTTCAGGGTACAATGGACCTGAACTCCCAGATCTCTCTGTACATCAATTTTCCCCAAGACTCTTCCAGTGACCGTATAGTCCGCTCTTGAATTCGATCTTCCAAAATGCATCACCTACGTATATAAATATCTGTAGTGAGAGTACCTGTAAGAAATGGCTGTTCACTGCTGCAGTGATGTCAGAGAGTGGGTGGGGCTGGGCTGTCTGTCAGCTTTTTACTTTCATTTTAGGCTGTTTGCTGTGTTTTAGTTTCGTTTTCAGAGCTGGATAGCTGCAGTCACCGCCAGAAGGTGTCTGAATCTCTCTCTGTAATCCCAAGACTGTAAATCGATCCTTTGGTGATTTAAAACTAGCAATAGTAGTGACTTTAACCTGATGTGCTTCCGGTAAAAGGTGTTTTAAGTCTTCTGGGTGTTAAAAGGACAGCTTAAAGGATTATTTAGTGTTGTATTCTTTGGGGGTTGTATTTGAATTGATGGTTGCTAAGATGTTCACTGTGTGTTTTAAAACTTGGAGTTCATAGAATAAACATTGTTTTGCTTTGGGAAATACTTTTCCATTCCTGCTGTCCCGCGCCTGCAGAGTGGGCCGTGCGCTCCCCGTACCGCAATCTCGTAAAGGTTGTTGGTCAGGCGAACGCCACGGTACACTTTGGCCTTCTCTGGCCCAGAACACGCTACCTCATCAGTTCGTCCAGTGGCTCCAGTCTGCGCCCTACGTCGAAGTTTACTACGACTGTCAGTGCCCCCCGCCCCGTCCCGCCTCCATCTTTTGAAGGTGGTCGCTAGCCCGGCTGGGGGGGGGGGGGTGGGGAATCTGCGATTGCCGCAGACGGGGGGCCATTTTGGCTATCCCGAAGTGTTGGACTGCATGTATAATGGATCGTGACGCGACCCTGGGGAAAATTGATGTATAGAGAGATCTGTACCTCTTATAGACTGACCTCATCAACACTACACCCTGTACGCTTCATCCGATGTCGGTGTCTATGTATTTACATGGTATATCTTGTGTCGCCCTGTTATGTATTCTCCGCCCGACGGCCGAACACGGTTTTGGCGCCCGGCAGTGGACTGTCCCGTCCACGATCTCGAGCGAAGATAATGAGGCTCAAAATACTAAGATTGGTGGAGTAGCAGATAGCGAGGGGGACTGTCAGAGAATACAGCAAAATATAGATAGATTGGAGAGTTGGGCAGAGAAGTGGCGGATGGAGTTCAATCCAGGCAAATGCGAGGTGATGCATTTTGGAAGATCGAATTCAAGAGCGGACTATACGGTCAATGGAAAAGTCCTGGGGAAAATTGATGTACAGAGAGATCTGGGAGTTCAGGTCCATTGTACCCTGAAGGTGGCAACGCAGGTCGACAGAGTGGTCAAGAAGGCATACAGCATGCTTGCCTTCATCGGACGGGGTATTGAGTACAAGAGTCGGCAGGTTATGTTACAGTTGTATAGGACTTTGGAACACTGTGTACAGTTCTGGTCGCCACATTACCAGGAGGATGTGGATGCTTTAGAGAGGGTGCAGAGGAGGTTCACCAGGATGTGGCCTGGTCTGGAGGGCGCTAGCTACGAAGAGAGGTTGAGTAGATTAGGATTGTTTCCGTTGGAAAGACGGAGGTTGAGGGGGGGGACCTGATTGAGGTCGACAGAATTATGTGCGGTATGGACAGGGGGGGGGGGGGGATAGCAACAAGCTTTTTCCAAGAGCGGGGGGTGCCAATTACAGGGGGTCCCGATTTCAAGGTGAGAGGGGGAAAGTTTAAGGGAGATGTGCGGGGAAAGTTTTTGACGCAGAGGGTGCCTGGAACGCTTGGCCAGCGGGGGTGGTAGAGGCGGGCACGATAGCCTCCTTCAAGATGCATCTAGACAGATATATGAACGGGTGGGGAACAGAGGGAGGTAGATCCTTGGGAAAATAGGCGACGGGTTTAGATCGGGGATCTGGATTGGCGCAGGCTGGGGGCCGAAGGGCATGTTCCTGGGCTGTAATTATCCTTGTACTTTGTTCTGAAGCTGATTGGTTGTATGTAAATGCGTGTCCGAGCTAACCTGGCCCTTTGAATCTGGATATTAAACCGATGTACACCTTAGCTCAAGCGATAAAGTGCGCTGACAACAGACTCCGAGAGCTCTGATATAATAAATTGCTTATTTACTCATTCAATGTCCTACAAGTCAATACTTGCATACTCATCTACAGCAACAGTGAAGGGTGAAGGCTGACAATCATAAGGATACCTGGACAGTATCATTAAGCATAAATGTCTCATAAGAGCCAAACTCGACACTGGTGCGAGAGCCAACCTTATCAATCTGTCCCAGCCATGGATTCTTAGAATCAGCATCAGAGAGGTCTACAGCATTGGGAGCAGTTTTTAGGGGCCCCGTATCTCAGGAAGGACGGGCCGGGGCCTTGCAAAGGGTCCAGAGGGAGGTTCGCAAGAACGACCCCTGGAACGAAGAGCTTGTCGTACGAGGGACGGCCGAGGACTCTGGGTCTGTACTCGTTGGGAGTTGAGAAGGACGAGGGGGGGGGGGGGGATCTTATTGAAACTTACAGGATACGGCCCGGCCTGGATAGGACGTTTCCGCTTGTAGGAAAAACTAGAAGCAGAGGGGACACAATCTCAGACCGAAGGGGCGATCCTTTCGAACAGAGTTGAGGAGGAATTTCTCCAGCCGGAGGGAGGTGAATCTGTGGAAGTCTTTGCCACAGGAGGCTGTGGAGGCCAAATCACTGAGTGTCTTTAAGACAGAGTGTTGCTAACTTTGGTTGGCTGTTAATTTGTTGCCCGTTGTGTCTTTACTTAATTGGCTCTGTTTCTATAACCTTTGCTCTCGAGTCGCCAGGTATCTTTATGATACCTCCACGAGGTTCAAGTTCAAGTGCTGATCAATATCTCGACACACCAATTAGTAAGATTCAAATCAAAACACATTTATTACACACAGTCAATCACTACTCATGCATAAAACACTACTTACTAGACTATCTCTAACACTAAAAGGCCTATACTTAGCTTCAGACTGGCCCACCAGGTCAGGGGAACAAATGGCCTTTCGTTCGATCTGAGTCTGCAGGATTCAAAAGCCGGTATGGACTGGTAGCTGGGAGCACCTATCTCGTAGCGAGCGTTGACTGGAGACTTACTTGGTTGGCGTGGCCACTTGGACAGGTCACCCCCACGGGTTTGCTTCGCGTTGCTGAGTGACCCTGCCCCAGGAAGGACGAATTGAACTTGGGGGGGGCTCTACTTTATAGTCCCCAGGGGCTCCGCGCCATTCGGGGCGGACCCCGTATCTCGTCCCAAGTGAGTGGACTGCGTCCCGATCACCTGGATCGATTTCTCCAATACTGGAGCCGTTCCCTGATCGCTGGGCGGTCCCCGAGTGTCCGTTGGCCTTCCTTTGTCTTGGCTCCCGGTGGCGCCGAGGAGTCTGGCTTGTCCTCGTTCACCTTCAATGTTTCAATTGCGCCCGGGGATCGCTCATTAGTATGCGAATGGCTGCGGGTTTCAGTGCTGTCTGGGTTTCTACAAGTTCTGACACACAGGAAACTTTGCACTTGGGGCTGGTTTAGCACAGGGCTGAATCGCTGGCTTTGAAAGCAGACCAAGGCAGGCCAGCAGCACGGTTCGATTCCCGTACCAGCCTCCCCGAACAGGTGCCGGAATGTGGCGACTAGGGGCTTTTCACAGTAACTTCATTTGAAGCCTACTTGTGACGATAAGCGATTTTCACTTTCATTTCATTTCACCTGCTAGTCTTTCCTGGCTTGGCTGAATTTCCCTGCAGTCTTTGCGGACTTCCATTTTAAGTGGGGAAGTGGCCAACCAAGGTGGCTACAAGAGATAGATCGGTTCTTGATTAATAAGGGGGGGGGGGAATCAGGGGTTATGGGGAGAAGGCAGGAGAATGTTAAAACATGCTGCTGTGCAGAGGGACCTGGGTGTTCTGGTGCACGAGTCGCAAAAAGTTGGTGTGCAGGTGCAGCAGGTGATTAAGAAGGCTAATCGAGTTTTGTCTTGCATTGCTAGAGGGATGGAGTTCAAGACTAGGGAGGTTATGCTGCAATTGTATAAGGTGTTAGTGAGGCCACATCTGGAGTATTGTGTTCAGTTTTGGTCTCCTTACCTGAGAAAGGACATATTGGCACTGGAGGGAGTGCAGAGGAGATTCACTAGGTTGATCCCAGAGTTGAGGGGATTAGATTATGACGAGAGGTTGAGTAGACTGGGACTGTACTCGTTGGAATTTAGAAGGATGCGGGGGATCTTATTGAGACATATAAAATTATGAAAGGAATAGATAGGATAGATGCGGGCAGGTTGTTTCCACTGGTCGGGGAAAGCAGAACTAGGGGGCATAGCCTCAAAATAAGGGGAAGTAGATTTAGGACTGAGTTTCGGAGGAACTTCTTCACCCAAAGGGTTGTGAATCTACGGAATTCCTTGCCCAGTGAAGCAGTAGAGGCTCCTTCATTAAATGTTTTTAAGATAAAGATAGATAGTTTTTTGAAGAATAAAGGGATTAAGGGTTATGGTGTTCGGGCCGGAAAGTGGAGCTGAGTCCACAAAAGATCAGCCATGATCTCATTGAATGGCGGAGCAGGCTCGAGGGGCCGACTCTTGCTCCTAGTTCCTATGTAATGGGGTTAAGATCACTCCTTAGCCTCCGACGCTCCAGGGAAATATAAGGTTGCAGCCTTTTACCTGAGAGCTCAGGCCGTCAAGTCCTTGTCAACATTTCCTGCTGTGACTGCTTCTCATGCCTCAGAGGATTCCCACGCGGAAACGATTTCCCTCAGGCGCTCCAGGGTGCGTTACCCGACACGCACTAATGTTCCATCGAAGGAAGGTGCCAAGCCCAACGCCATTGAGGGCTAACCTAAAGACGGAGCTAGAGAGAATGACTTCCTCGGGCGTCACTACGTGTATCGACCTCCCGGCAGACTGGATTTATTCCTCGGGTCTGGGTTGAGAAACGTAAGTACCCAATTCCTTTTTTTTCCAGTCAAGGGGCAATTTGCCAACCCTGCTCATCTTTGGGTTCTGGTTGGCGAGGCCCACGCAGACACAGGCAGTATGGGCGGTCGCCACACGCACAGTGGCCCCCTACAGGCAGTGAAACGAACTGAGAGCACTTAACCCTCTTGGGAGTGGTCCAGGAGCTGCCAATCGAAGCTTGACGCCGATCAACATCGAGGGGAGGAGATCTGATCGGTGCCTGGCATCTCGCATGTCAAGATGGCGCAGGGGTTAGCGCTGCTGCTTCACGACTTTACAAGGGCTGACTCGTGGGCGGCACCGGAGCGCAGTGGCGAGCACTGCTGCTTCACAGCGCCAGGGACCCGGGTTCGATTCCCGGATTGGGTTGCTGTCTGGGCGGAGTCTGCACGTTTCTCCCCCCCCTCCCCGGTGTCTGCGTGCGTTTCCTCCGGGGGCTCCGGTTTCCTCCCACAAGCCCCGAAGGACGTGCTGTTAGGGTGAATCGGACATTCTGAATTCTCCCTCTGTGTACCCGAACAGGCGCCGGAATGTGGCGACGAGGGGATTTTCACAGTAACTTCATTGCAGTGTTAATGTAAGCCTACTTGTGACACTAATAAAGATTATTATTAATGTGGCGACGAGGGTATTTTCACAGTAACGTCAGTGCCGGGTTAATGTGAGCCTACTTGTGACACTAATAAAGATTATTATTAATGTGGCGACGAGGAGATTTTCACAGTAACGTCAGTGCCGGGTTAATGTAAGCCTACTTGTGACGCTAATAAAGATTATTATTAATGTGGCGACGAGGGTATTTTCACAGTAACGTCAGTGCCGTGTTAATGTAAGCCTACTTGTGACACTAATAAAGATTATTATTAATGTGGCGACGAGGGGATTTTCACAGTAACGTCAGTGCCGGGTTAATGTGAGCCTACTTGTGACAATAATAAAGATTATTATTAATGTGGCGACGAGGTGATTTTCACAGTAACGTCAGTGCCGGGTTAATGTAAACCTACTTGTGACACTAATAAAGATTATTATTAATGTGGCGACGAGGTGATTTTCACAGTAACGTCAGTGCCGGGTTAATGTAAACCTACTTGTGACACTAATAAAGATTATTATTAATGTGGCGACGAGGGTATTTTCACAGTAACGTCAGTGCCGGGTTAATCTGAGCCTACTTGTGACACTAATAAAGATTATTATTAATGTGGCGACGAGGGGATTTTCACAGTAACGTCAGTGCCGCGTTAATGTGAGCCGACTTGTGACACTAATAAAGATTATTATTAATGTGGCGACGAGGTGATTTTCACAGTAACGTCAGTGCTGGGTTAATGTAAGCCTACTTGTGACACTAATAAAGATTATTATTAATGTGGCGACGAGGGGATTTTCACAGTAACGTCAGTGCCGGGTTAATGTAAGCCTACTTGTGACACTAATAAAGATTATTATTAATGTGGCGACGAGGATATTTTCACAGTAACGTCAGTGCCGGGTTAATCTGAGCCTACTTGTGACACTAATAAAGATTATTATCAATGTGGCGACGAGGATATTTTCACAGTAACGTCAGTGCCGGGTTAATGTAAACCTACTTGTGACACTAATAAAGATTATTATTAATGTGGCGACGAGGGGATTTTCACAGTAATGTCAGTGCTGGGTTAATGTAAACCTACTTGTGACACTAATAAAGATTATTATTAATGTGGCGACGAGGGGATTTTCACAGTAACGTCAGTGCCGGGTTAATGTGAGCCTACTTGTGACACTAATAAAGATTATTATTAATGTGGCGACGAGGGGATTTTCACAGTAACGTCAGTGCCGGGTTAATCTGAGCCTACTTGTGACACTAATAAAGATTATTATTAATGTGGCGACGAGGGGATTTTCACAGTAACGTCAGTGCCACGTTAATGTGAGCTGACTTGTGACACTAATAAAGATTATTATCAATGTGGCGACGAGGGGATTTTCACAGTAACGTCAGTGCCGGGTTAATCTGAGCCTACTTGTGACACTAATAAAGATTATTATTAATGTGGCGACGAGGGGATTTTCACAGTAACGTCAGTGCCACGTTAATGTGAGCTGACTTGTGACACTAATAAAGATTATTATCAATGTGGCGACGAGGGGATTTTCACAGTAACGTCAGTGCCGGGTTAATGTGAGCCTACTTGTGACAATAATAAAGATTATTATTAATGTGGCGACGAGGGGCTTTTCACAGTAACGTCAGTGCCGAGTTAATGTGAGCCTACTTGTGACACTAATAAAGATTATTATTAATGTGGCGACGAGGGGATTTTCACAGTAACATCAGTGCCGGGTTAATCTGAGCCTACTTGTGACACTAATAAAGATTATTATTAATGTGGCGACGAGGGGATTTTCACAGTAACGTCAGTGCCGCGTTAATGTGAGCCTACTTGTGACAATAATAAAGATTATTATCAATGTGGCGACGAGGGGATTTTCGCAGTAGCTTCCTTGCAGTGTTATAGTAAGCCTACTTGAGACAATAAAGATTGTTATTATTATTATTGATATCGAACCTCCACACGGGGTGACCTGTATCGAGGAAACCAACAAGGGCCCGCGTTGCAGAGGGTGAGAAGGTATCTTCGCGAAGGACCAGCGGGAGAATCTTGCTCCCGTTCCTGCAACGTGAGAGCAGCTTTTTGCGATCGGTGGAAAGGGGATGTGATGGTATGCACGCAACGATTGTGTAACGTTACACCCGACCTCCGACCACTAGGTGGCAGCGTTAACCCACCACGTGGCCCTGTGGCTGGGGAGTTGGGAGTAGGCCGTGCTGGAGGACACACGGTGTATGCATTAGCTCGACAATAGTTAGTGTTCGTAGTTTATTATTTTATTTTGTTGTTTCACGATGAATTATTTAAATTTGATGTTCTGGAGTTCATTATTCACCAATCAGTCCACACAATCACACATATCCTCCCCTCTCTATTCCTCCCTTCATCTCTCCTTCCTTCCCTCCCTCCCGCTAGCTCTCCCTCCTTCTCTCTCCAATTCCCTCCCTCTTTCCCTCTCCCTCCCTCCACCTTATCTCTCTCTCTCCTTCCCTCCCTCCCACATTCTCTCCCTCTCACTTTCCCCCTACGTCGCCATCCCTTCCTCCAACTCTCTCCCACCCTTCCCCTCCGTCTCTCTCCCTCCCTCTCTCTCTCCCTCTCTCCTCTCCCTCCCTCCCTCTGTTTCCCTCTCCCTCCCTCTCCCTCCTTCCACCCCATCTCTCTCTCTCTCTCCCTCCTTCTCTCCCTCCCTCTCTCCCACATTCTCTCCCTCCCTCTCACTTTCCCCCCTACGTCTCCATCCCTCCCTCCAACTCTCTCCCTCCCTCTGTTTCCCTCTCCCTCCCTCTCCCTGCTGCCTCCGCGTCTCTCTCTCTCTCTCTCCCACCCTCTCTCCCTCCCGCCCTCTCTCTTTCCCCCTCCATCTCTGGTGCGGCCGCATTTGGAGTATTGCGTGCAATTCTGGTCGCCGCATTATAGGAAGGATGTGGAAGCATTGGAAAGGGTGCAGAGGAGATTTACCAGAATGTTGCCTGGTACGGAGGGAAGATCTTACGAGGAAAGGCTGAGGGACTGGAGGCTGTTTTCGTTAGAGAGAAGAAGGTTAAGAGGAGACTTAATTGAGGCATACAGGATGATCAGAGGATTGGATAGGGTGGACAGTGAGAGCCTTTTTCCTCGGATGGTGACGTCTAGCACGAGGGGACATAGCTTTAAATTGAGGGGAGATAGATATAGGACAGATGTCAGAGGTAGGTTCTTTACTCCGAGAGTAGTAAGGGCGTGGAATGCCCTGCCTGCAACAGTAGTGGACTCGCCAACGCTAAGGGCATTCAAATGGTCATTGGATAGACATATGGACGATAAGGGAATAGTGTAGATGGGCTTTAGAGTGCTTTCACAGGTCGGCGCAACATCGAGGGCCGAAGGGCCTGTACTGCGCTGTAATGTTCTATGTTCTAACCCTAACCCTAACCCTAACCCTAAGGGCATTCAAATGGTCATTGGATAGACATATAGACGATAAGGGAATAGTGTAGATGGGCTTTAGAGTGGTTTCACAGGTCGGCGCAACATCGAGACTGAAGGACCTGTACTGCGCTGTAATGTTCTATGTTCTAACCCTAACCCTAACCCTAAGGGCATTCAAATGGTCATTGGATAGACATATGGACGATAAGGGAATAGTGTAGATGGGCTTTAGAGTGGTTTCACAGGTCGGCACAACATCGAGGGCCGAAGGGCCTGTCCTGCGCTGTAATGTTCTATGTTCTAACCCTAACCCTAACCCTAAGGGCATTCAAATGGTCATTGGATAGACATATGGACGATAAGGGAATAGTGTAGATGGGCTTTAGAGTGGTTTCACAGGTCGGCGCAACATCGAGGGCCGAAGGGCCTGTACTGCGCTATAATGTTCGACGTTCTATGTTCTAATCTCCATCCCACCCTCCAACTC